>NW_023270415.1:57338633-57343634 GCF_011800145.1 Mirounga leonina | reverse complement strand
GGGGGGGTGGAGCAAGATGGCGGAGGAGTAGGAGACCTGGATTTCATCTCCTCTCAGGAATTCAGCTGGATAGGGATCAAACCATTCTGAACACCTACAAACTCAACAGGAGATCGAAGAAAAGAAGAGCAACAACTCTCTCATCAGAAAAGCGCCCACTTTTTGGAAGGTAGGACGTGCGGAGAAGGGAATCCGCGGCGATATTCGGGAGGATAGACGGCGGGGGAGGGGCCTCCGTCGGCCGCTTCTGTCAAGTGATAGAGCCACGGAGCACAAAATCGGAACTTTTCAAAGTCTGCTCCGCCGAGGGACGTCACTCTGGTGGCTAAGCGGGGGGTGGAACCCTCCGGGACAGTGTGGTCTCAGGACCCTCGGGGTCACAGAAAGACTGGGGGTGCCTGAGTGCGGCAGAGCTCCCAGGTATCGGAGCCGGGAAGCCGGCTGCAGAGGCGGAGCCCAGGCGTGGGCTCTCAGCTCGGGGTGGCCATAAACCGTGATCCGCGGCACAGTCGGGCCCCTGCTCCTCTAGCAGGGACCCAACAAGAGGCAGATCCAGGGAGACTCACCTTCCTCCCCTGGGAGGAGCGGCGCAGGAGCGCACTGCAGGGATCTGCTGGGTTTGGAGACTCCACCCGGGGTCGGGTGCCAGAGATAGAAACGCGCGGTCACAGGCCGGGTGAGCACGGAGTGTGGCCGGAGACCGGGGAGACGGGAGTGACTGACGGCTTTTCTCTGGGGGCTCACTGAGGAGCGGGGCCCCGAGTTCTCGGCTCCTCCGGGGTGGAGATTGGGAGGCCGCCATTTTCACTCTCCGCCTCCAAAGCTGTACAGAAAGCTCACAGGGAACAAAAGCCCCGGAGAGCAAACCCAAGCAGATCACTTAGCCCGGAGGGGGCAAGGGCGGGGCAATTCCGCCTCCGGCAGAGACAGTTGGAAACCACAGCAACAGGCCCCTCCCCAGAAGATCAGCGAGAACAGCCAGCCAAGACCAAGTTAACCGATCAATGAGAACGGCAGAGCTCCAGCACTAGGGGACTACTGCACATAGAATTCACAGCTTTTTTACCATGATTCTTTAGTCTTTCAAAGTTAATTTTTTAACTGTCTTTTTTTTTTTTTTTTTCTATTTGAATTTTTCTTTTTCCCTTTTTCAACCAACATCTTATCAATCCCTTTTTAAAAAAAAAAACATTTTTGGAGCGCCTGGGTGGCTCAGTTGGTTAAGCCGCTGCCTTCGACTCAGGTCATGATCCCGGGGTCCTGGGATCGAGCCCCGCATCGGGCTCCCTGATCAGCGGGAAGCCTGCATCTCCCTCTCCCTCTGTCTGCCTTTCTGCCTACTTGTTCTCTCTCTCTGTCAAATAAATGAATAAAATCTTTAAAAAAAATAAAAAGTAAAAAATAAAATAAAAAAGAATTAAAAAAAACTTTTATTTTTCATTTTTAGAGGCATATTCTATCCCTTCATAGTAGTTACCCGTATTTTTGGCTTATATATATAATTTGATCTCTCTTTAAAATTTTGAGATAGTTTCTTCTAACAGATTAAAATATACCCTAAATCTCTAGTATATGGTGTTTTCTATTCCCCTGCCTGATCACATCCTCTCCCTTTTTTTTTTTAAATCCTCTTCATTCTTTTTTCAAACAACTTCTTATCAATTCCTTTTATAAAATTTTTTATAATTTCCATCTTTACAGTCATATTCCATCCCTTCATCATATCAATCCTTATTTTTGTACATATATAAGTTTTTCTTTCTTTAAAATTTTGGGAGGCACTTTCTTCTAAAAGACCAAAATACACCCCAAATCTAGTGTGTGGCACTGATCTAAATACCAGCCTGATCATATTTGATCACATTCTGTTTTTTTTGTTGTTGTTGTTTTGTTTTGTTTGTCTTTGTTTTTATTTTTATCTTTATCTTTTTTTTCTTTTTCTTTTTTCTCTCTTTCCTTTTCTTTTCTCACTGCTTCAGGTCTTTTCTGATTTGTTTAGAATATATTTTCTGGGGATGTTGTTACTCTGCTAGCATTTTGTTCTCTCATTAATCTATTCTCCTCTGCACAAAATGACAAGATGGAAAAAATCACCTCAACAAAAAGAACAAGAGGTAGTACTGACTGCCAGGGACCTACTCAATACGACATTAGTACGATGTCAGATCTAGAGTTCAGAATCATGACTTTAAAGATACTAGCTGGGCTTGAAAAAAATATAGAAGTTATTAGAGAAACCCTTTCTGGAGAAGTAAAAGAACTAAAATCCAACCAAGTTGAAATCAAAAAGGCTATTAATGAGGTGCAATAAAAAATGGGGCCGCTAACTGCTAGAATAAATGAGGCAGAAGAGAGAATCAGTAATATAGAAGAGGAAATGATGGAAAATAAAGAAGCTGAGAAAAAGAGAGATAAACAACTACTGGAAAACGAGGCCAGAATTCGAGAGATAAGCGATACCATAAGACGAAACAACATTAGAATAATTGGGATCCCAGAAGAAGAAGAAAGAGAGAGGGGCAGAAGGTATAATGGAGCAAATTATAGCAGAGAACTTCCCTAATTTGGGGAAGGAAACAGGCATGAAAATCCAGGAAGCACAGAGAACCCCTCTTAAAATCAATAAAAATAGATCAACACCCTGACATCTAATAGTAAAACTTACGAGTCTCATAGACAAAGAGAAAATCCTGAAAGCAGCTCGGGAGAAGAGATATGTAACCTACAAGGGTAGAAACATTAGATTGGCAACAGACCTATCCACAGAGACCTGGCAGGCCAGAAAGGACTGGCAGGATATATTCAGAGCACTAAATGAGAAAAATATGCAGCCAAGAATACTATATCCAGCTAGGCTGTCATTGAAAATAGAAGGAGAGATAAAAAGCTTCCAGGACAAACAAAAACTAAAGGAATTTGCAAACACAAAACCAGCCCTAAAAGAAATCTTGAAAGGGGTCCTCTAAGCAAGAGAGAGCCTAAAAGCAACATAGACCAGAAAGGAACACAGACAATATACAGTAACAGTCACCTTACAGGCAATACAATGGCACTAAATTCCTATCTTTCAATAGTTACCCTGAATGTAAATGGGCTCAATGCCCCAATCAAAAGACACAGGCTATCAGACTGGATTAAAAAACAAGACCCATCGATATGCTGTCTGCAAGAGACTCATTTTAGAACCAGAGATACCCCCAGATTGAAAGGAGGGGGAACCATTTACCATGCTAATGGACACCAAAAGAAAGCTGGGGTGGCAATCCTTATATCAGACAAATTAGATTTTAAACCAAAGACTGTAATAAGAGATGAGGAAGGACACTATATCATACTTAAAGGGTCTATCCAACAAGAAGATCTAACAATTGTAAATATCTATGCCTCTAACATGGGAGCAGGCAATTATATAAGGCAATTAATAACAAAAGCAAAGAAACACATCAACAACAATACAATAATAGTGGGGGACTTTAACACCCCCTCACTGAAATGGACAGATCGTCTAAGCAAAAAATCAACAATGAAATAAAGTCTTTAAATGACACACTGGACCAAATGGACTTTACAGACATATTCAGAACATTCCACCCCAAAGCAACGGAATGCACATTCTTCTCTAGTGCCCATGGAACATTCTCCAGAATAGATCACATCCTAGGTCATAAATCAGGTCTCAACCGGTACCAAAAGATTGGAATCATTCCCTGCCTATTTTCAGACCACAATGCTTTGAAACTAGAACTCAATTACAAGAGGAAAGTCGGAAAGAACTCAAATACATGGAGGCTAAAGAGCATCCTACTGAAGAATGAATGGGTCAACCAGGAAATTAAAGAAGAATTAAAAAAATACATGGAAACCAATGAAAATGAAAACACAACTATTCAAAATCTTTGGGATGCAGCAAAGGCAGTCCTAAGAGGAAAGTATATAGCAATACAAGCCTTTCTCAAGAAACAAGAAAGGTCTCAAGTACACAACCTAACCCTCCACCTAAAGGAGCTGGAGAAAGAACAGCAAATAAAGCCTAAACCCAGCAGGAGAAGAGAAATAATAAAGATCAGAGCAGAAATCAATGAAATAGAAACTAAAAGAACAGTAGAACAGATCAATGAAACTAGGAGCTGGTTCTTTGAAAGAATTAACAAGATTGATAAACCCCTGGCCAGACTTATCAAAAAGAGAAGAGAAATGATGCTAATCAACAAAATCATGAATGAAAGAGGAGAGATCACAACCAACACCAAAGAAATACAATTATAAGAACATATTATGAGCAACTCTATGCCAGCAAATTAGATAACCTGGAAGAGATGGATGCATTCCTAGAGATGTATCAACTACCAAAACTGAACCAGGATGAAATAGAAAACCTGAACAGACCTATAACCACTAAGGAAATTGAAGCAGTCATCAAAAATCTCCCAAAAAACACAAGCCCAGGGCCAGATGTCTTCCCAGGGGAATTCTACCAAACATTTCAAGAAGAATTAATACCTATTCTTCTGAAACTGTTCCAAAAAATAGAAACGGAAGGAAAACTTCCAAACTCATTTTATGAGGCCAGCATTACCTTGATCCCAAAACCAGACAAAGACCCCATCAAAAAGGAGAATTACATACCAATATCCCTGATGAACATGGATGCAAAAATTCTCACCAAAATCCTAGCCAATAGGATCCAACAGTACATTAAAAGGATTATTCACCATGACCAAGTGGGATTTATCCCTGGGCTGCAAGGTTGGTTCAACATCCGCAAATCAATCAATGTGATACAATACATTAATAAAAGAAAGAAAAAGAACCATATGATCCTCTCAATAGATGCAGAAAAAGCTTTTGACAAAGTACAGCATCCTTTCTTGATCAAAACTCTTCAGAGTATAGGCATAGAGGGTACATACCTCAATATCATAAAAGCCATCTATGAAAAACCTACAGCGAATATCATTCTCAATGGGGAAAAACTGAGAGCTTTCCCCCTAAGGTCAGGAA
>NW_023270415.1:57311027-57333633 GCF_011800145.1 Mirounga leonina | reverse complement strand
AGTCTCCTCTCAGGAATTCAGCTGGATAGGGATCAAACCATTCTGAACACCTACAAACTCAACAGGAGATCGAAGAAAAGAAGAGCAACAACTCTCTCATCAGAAAAGCGCCCACTTTCTGGAAGGTAGGATGTGCGGAGAAGGGAATCCGAGGCGATATTCGGGAGGATAGACGGCGGGGGAGGGGCCTCCGTCGGCCGCTTCTGTCAAGTGATAGAGCCGCGGAGCACAAAATCGGAACTTTTCAAAGTCTGCTCCGCTGAGGGACGTCACTCTGGTAGCTGAGCGGGGGGTGGAACCCTCCGGGACAGTGTGGTCCCAGGACCCTCGGGGTCACAGAAAGACCGGGGGTGCCTGAGTGTGGCAGAGCTCCCAGGTATCGGAGCAGGGAAGCCGGCTGCAGAGGTGGAGCCCAGGCGCGGGCTCTCATCTCGGGGTGGCCATAAACCGTGATCCGCCGCCCAGTCGGGCCCCTGCTCCTCCAGCAGGGACCCAACAAGAGGCAGATCCGGGGAGACTCACCTTCCTTCCCCGGGAGGAGCCGCGCGGGAGTGCACCGCAGGGATCTGCTGGGTTTGGAGACTCCACCCGGGGTCGGGTGCCAGAGATAGAAACGCGCGGTCACAGGCCGGGTGAGCACAGAGTGCAGCCGGAGACCGGGGAGACGGGAGTGACTGACGGCTTTTCTCTGGGGGCTCACTGAGGAGCGGGGCCCCGAGTTCTCGGCTCCTCCGGGGTGGAGATTGGGACGCGGCCATTTTCACTCTCCGCCTCCAAAGCTGTACAGAAAGCTCACAGGGAACAAAAGCCCCGGAGAGCAAACCCAAGCAGATTACTTAGCCCGGAGGGGGCAAGGGCGGGGCAATTCCGCCTCCGGCAGAGACATTTGGAAACCACGGCAACAGGCCCCTCCCCAGAAGATCAGCGAGAACAGCCAGCCAAGACCAAGTTTACCGATCAATGAGAACGGCAGAACTCCAGCGCTAGGGGACTACTGCCCATAGATATCATGGCTTTTTTACCATGATTCTTTAGTCTTTCAAAGTTAATTTTTTAACTGTCTTTTTTTTTTTTCTTTTTGAATTTTTCTTTTTCCCTTTTTCAACCAACATCTTATCAATCCCTTTAAAAAAAAAAAAACATTTTTGGAGCGCCTGGGTGGCTCAGTTGGTTAAGCCGCTGCCTTCGACTCAGGTCATGATCCCGGGGTCCTGGGATCGAGCCCCGCATCGGGCTCCCTGCTCAGCGGGAAGCCTGCTTCTCCCTCTCCCTCTGTCTGCCTTTCTGCCTACTTGTTCTCTCTCTCTGTCAAATAAATGAATAAAATCTTTAAAAAAAATAAAAAATAAAAAATAAAATAAAAAAGAATTAAAAAAAACTTATTTTTCATTTTTAGAGTCATATTCTATCCCTTCATAGTAGTTACCCGTATTTTTGGCTTATATATATATAATTTGATCTCTCTTTAAAATTTTGAGATAGTTTCTTCTAACAGATTAAAATATACCCTAAATCTCTAGTATATGGTGTTTTCTATTCCCCTGCCTGATCACATCCTCTCCCTTTTTTTTTTTTAAATCTTCTTCATTCTTTTTTCAAACAACTTCTTATCAATTCCTTTTATAAAATTTTTTATAATATCCATCTTTACAGTCATATTCCATCCCTTCATCATATCAATCCTTATTTTTGTACATATATAAGTTTTTCTTTCTTTAAAATTTTGGGAGGCACTTTCTTCTAAAAGACCAAAATACACCCCAAATCTAGTGTGTGGCACTGATCTAAATACCAGCCTGATCATATTTGATCACATTCTGTTTTTTTTGTTGTTGTTGTTTTGTTTTGTTTGTCTTTGTTTTTATTTTTATCTTTATCTTTTTTTTCTTTTTCTTTTTTCTCTCTTTCCTTTTCTTTTCTCACTGCTTCAGGTCTTTTCTGATTTGTTTAGAATATATTTTCTGGGGATGTTGTTACTCTGCTAGCATTTTGTTCTCTCATTAATCTATTCTCCTCTGCACAAAATGACAAGATGGAAAAAATCACCTCAACAAAGAGAACAAGAGGTAGTACTGACTGCCAGGGACCTACTCAATACGACATTAGTACGATGTCAGATCTAGAGTTCAGAATCATGACTTTAAAGATACTAGCTGGGCTTGAAAAAAATATAGAAGTTATTAGAGAAACCCTTTCTGGAGAAGTAAAAGAACTAAAATCCAACCAAGTTGAAATCAAAAAGGCTATTAATGAGGTGCAATAAAAAATGGGGCCGCTAACTGCTAGAATAAATGAGGCAGAAGAGAGAATCAGTAATATAGAAGAGGAAATGATGGAAAATAAAGAAGCTGAGAAAAAGAGAGATAAACAACTACTGGAAAACGAGGCCAGAATTCGAGAGATAAGCGATACCATAAGACGAAACAACATTAGAATAATTGGGATCCCAGAAGAAGAAGAAAGAGAGAGGGGCAGAAGGTATAATGGAGCAAATTATAGCAGAGAACTTCCCTAATTTGGGGAAGGAAACAGGCATGAAAATCCAGGAAGCACAGAGAACCCCTCTCAAAATCAATAAAAATAGGTCAACACCCTGACATCTAATAGTAAAACTTACGAGTCTCATAGACAAAGAGAAAATCCTGAAAGCAGCTCGGGAGAAGAGATATGTAACCTACAAGGGTAGAAACATTAGATTGGCAACAGACCTATCCACAGAGACCTGGCAGGCCAGAAAGGACTGGCAGGATATATTCAGAGCACTAAATGAGAAAAATATGCAGCCAAGAATACTATATCCAGCTAGGCTGTCATTGAAAATAGAAGGAGAGATAAAAAGCTTCCAGGACAAACAAAAACTAAAGGAATTTGCAAACACAAAACCAGCCCTAAAAGAAATCTTGAAAGGGGTCCTCTAAGCAAGAGAGAGCCTAAAAGCAACATAGACCAGAAAGGAACACAGACAATATACAGTAACAGTCACCTTACAGGCAATACAATGGCACTAAATTCCTATCTTTCAATAGTTACCCTGAATGTAAATGGGCTCAATGCCCCAATCAAAAGACACAGGCTATCAGACTGGATTAAAAAACAAGACCCATCGATATGCTGTCTGCAAGAGACTCATTTTAGAACCAGAGATACCCCCAGATTGAAAGTGAGGAGGGGGAACCATTTACCATGCTAATGGACACCAAAAGAAAGCTGGGGTGGCAATCCTTATATCAGACAAATTAGATTTTAAACCAAAGACTGTAATAAGAGATGAGGAAGGACACTATATCATACTTAAAGGGTCTATCCAACAAGAAGATCTAACAATTGTAAATATCTATGCCTCTAACATGGGAGCAGCCAATTATATAAGGCAATTAATAACAAAAGCAAAGAAACACATCAACAACAATACAATAATAGTGGGGGACTTTAACACCCCCTCACTGAAATGGACAGATCGTCTAAGCAAAAAATCAACAAGGAAATAAAGTCTTTAAATGACACACTGGACCAAATGGACTTTACAGACATATTCAGAACATTCCACCCCAAAGCAACGGAATGCACATTCTTCTCTAGTGCCCATGGAACATTCTCCAGAATAGATCACATCCAAGGTCATAAATCAGGTCTCAACCGGTACCAAAAGATTGGAATCATTCCCTGCCTATTTTCAGACCACAATGCTTTGAAACTAGAACTCAATTACAAGAGGAAAGTCGGAAAGAACTCAAATACATGGAGGCTAAAGAGCATCCTACTGAAGAATGAATGGGTCAACCAGGAAATTAAAGAAGAATTAAAAAAATACATGGAAACCAATGAAAATGAAAACACAACTATTCAAAATCTTTGGGATGCAGCAAAGGCAGTCCTAAGAGGAAAGTATATAGCAATACAAGCCTTTCTCAAGAAACAAGAAAGGTCTCAAGTACACAACCTAACCCTCCACCTAAAGGAGCTGGAGAAAGAACAGCAAATAAAGCCTAAACCCAGCAGGAGAAGAGAAATAATAAAGATCAGAGCAGAAATCAATGAAATAGAAACTAAAAGAACAGTAGAACAGATCAATGAAACTAGGAGCTGGTTCTTTGAAAGAATTAACAAGATTGATAAACCCCTGGCCAGACTTATCAAAAAGAGAAGAGAAATGATGCTAATCAACAAAATCATGAATGAAAGAGGAGAGATCACAACCAACACCAAAGAAATACAATTATAAGAACATATTATGAGCAACTCTATGCCAGCAAATTAGATAACCTGGAAGAGATGGATGCATTCCTAGAGATGTATCAACTACCAAAACTGAACCAGGATGAAATAGAAAACCTGAACAGACCTAGAACCACTAAGGAAATTGAAGCAGTCATCAAAAATCTCCCAAAAAACAAAAGCCCAGGGCCAGATGGCTTCCCAGGGGAATTCTACCAAACATTTCAAGAAGAATTAATACCTATTCTTCTGAAACTGTTCCAAAAAATAGAAACGGAAGGAAAACTTCCAAACTCATTTTATGAGGCCAGCATTACCTTGATCCCAAAACCAGACAAAGACCCCATCAAAAAGGAGAATTACATACCAATATCCCTGATGAACATGGATGCAAAAATTCTCACCAAAATCCTAGCCAATAGGATCCAACAGTACATTAAAAGGATTATTCACCATGACCAAGTGGGATTTATCCCTGGGCTGCAAGGTTGGTTCAACATCCGCAAATCAATCAATGTGATACAATACATTAATAAAAGAAAGAAAAAGAACCATATGATCCTCTCAATAGATGCAGAGAAAGCTTTTGACAAAGTACAGCATCCTTTCTTGATCAAAACTCTTCAGAGTATAGGCATAGAGGGTACATACCTCAATATCATAAAAGCCATCTATGAAAAACCTACAGCGAATATCATTCTCAATGGGGAAAAACTGAGAGCTTTCCCCCTAAGGTCAGGAACACCACAGGGATGTCCACTATCACCACTGCTATTCAACATAGTATTGGAAGTCCTAGCCACAGCAATCAGACAACAAAAAGAAATCAAAGGCATCCAAATCGGCAAAGAAGAAGTCAAACTCTCACTCTTTGCAGATGATATGATACTTTATGTGGAAAACCCAAAAGACTCCACCCCGAAACTGCTAGAACTCATACAGGAATTCAGTAAAGTGGCAGGATATAAAATCAATGCACAGAAGTCAGTGGCATTCCTATACACCAACAACAAGACAGAAGAAAGAGAAATTGAGGAGTCAATCCCATTTACAATTGCACCCAAAACCGTAAGATACCTAGGAATAAATCTAACCAAAGAGACAAAGGATCTTTACTCAGAAAACTATAAAATACTCATGAAAGAAATTGAGGAAGACACAAAGAAATGGAAAAACGTTCCATGTTCATGGATCAGAAGAACAAATATTGTGAAGATGTCAATGCTACCTAGAGCACTCTACACATTCAATGCAATCCCCATCAAAATACCATCCACTTTTTTCAAAGAAATGGAACAAATAATCCTAAAATTTGTATGGAACCAGAAAAGACCACGCATAGCCAGAGGAATGTTGAAAAAGAAAACCAAAGCCGGCGGCATCACAATTCCGGACTTCCAGCTCTATTACAAAGCTGTCATCATCAAGACAGCATGGTACTGGTACAAAAACAGACACATAGATCAATGGAACAGAATAGAGAGCCCAGAAATGGACCCTCAACTCTATGGTCAACTCATCTTTGACAAAGCAGGAAAGAATGTCCAATGGAACAAAGACAGTCTCTTCAACAAATGGTGTTGGGAAAATTGGATAGCCACATGCAGAAGAATGAAACTGGACCATTTCCTTACACCACACACAAAAATAGACTCCAAATGCTTGAAAGACCTCAATGTGAGACAGGAGTCCATCAAAATCCTAGAGGAGAACACAGGCAGCAACCTCTTTGACCTCAGCCAAAGCAACTTCTTCCTGGAAACATCGCCAAAGGCAAGGGAAGCAAGGGTAAAAATGAACTATTGGGATCTCATCAAGATAAAAAGCTTTTGCAAAGCAAAGGAAACAGTCAACAAAACCAAAAGACAACCGACAGAATGGGAGAAGATATTTGCAAATGACATATCAGATAAAGGGTTAGTATCCAAAATCTATAATGAACTCATCAAACTCAACACCCAAAGAACAAAGAATCCAATCAAGAAATGGGCAGAAGACATGAACAGACATTTTTCCAAAGAAGACATCCAAATGGCCAACAGACACATGAAAAAGTGCTCAATATCGCTTGGCATCAGGGACATCCAAATCAAAACCTCAATGAGATACCACCTCACACCAGTCAGAATGGCTAAAATTAACAAGTCAAGTAACAACAAATGTTGGTGGGGATGCGGAGAAAGGGGAACCCTCCTACACTGTTGGTGGGAATGCAAGCTGGTGCAGCCACTCTGGAAAACAGTATGGAGTTTCCTCAAAAAGTTGAAAATAGAGCTACCCTATGATCCAGCAATTGCACTACTGGGTATTTACCCCAAAGATACAAAAGTAGGGATCCGAAGGGGTACGTGCACCCCGATGTTTATAGCAGCAATGTCCACAATAGCCAAACTGTGGAAAGAGCCAAGATGTCCATCGACAGTTGAATGGATAAAGAAGAGGTGGTATATATATACAATGGAATATTATGCAGCCATCAAAAGGAATGAGATCTTGCCATTTGCAACGACGTGGATGGAACTGGAGGGTATTATGTTGAGTGAAATAAGTCAAACAGAGAAAGACATGTATCATATGATCTCACTGATATGAGGAATTCTTAATCGCAGGAAACAAACTCAGGGTTCCTGGAGTGGGGGGTGGGGTGGGAGGGATGGGCTGACTGGGTGATAGACACTGGGGAGGGTATGTGCTCTGGTAAGCACTGTGAATTGTGCAAGACTGTTGAATCTCAGATCTGTACCTCTGAAACAAATAATGCAATATATGGTAAGAAAAAAAAAAAGAAGAAGAAGGTAGCGGGAGGGGAAGAATGAAGCGGGGGAAATCGGAGGGGTAGACGAACAATGAGAGATGATGGACTCTGAAATACAAACAGGGTTCTAGAGGGGAGGGGAGTGGGAGGATGGGTTAGCCTGGTGGTGGGTATTGAGGAGGGCACATTCTGCATGGAGCACTGGGTGTTATGCACAAACAATGAATCATGGAACACTTCATCTTGAACTAATGATGTAATGTATGGGGATTAACATAAGAATTAAAAAAAAAAGAAGAGGAGAGCCAGATTTGGCCATTCTCTTAGAGGTTCAGGGGTACCTCACAACGTATTTGCTGACTTGGAAGGAGATGGAGTGCTTTCAAGGTATTTTCCCCGTTTTACTTCATAATGCTTTTAATTAAAATATAACCTGTATATAGAAAAGTCATAACTTACAAGTGTATAGCTTGATGAATTTTCATATAACCAATGCAGCCTTGTTACTACCACCGAGATCAAGAACAGAATATTACCCAAATGTCAGATATCTCTGGAATACTTCCTCCCAGTCACTATCCTGTTCTTTCCTGAAAGTAAATACCCTTCTGATTTCTAGTACCCCAAATTATTTTTACCTATTTTCAACTCCATAAAATAGGATCTTACAGTATGTACTCTTCAACCAGTGTTCTTCTTTGTGAGATTAATTATATTTTTGCATGTAGTAGTTGTTTATTTTTATAGATTGACGGTGGGATACATTATAATACTAAACCACTATTTATATATGATATCTTTAGTGAATATTGGGTTTTTCCAGATTTGGTTATTAGAAGTAATGCATCTATGAACATTCCTGTAAATATATTTTGATGCACATCTGAAAAAATGCCTAGTAATGGGAACATTAAATCATAAGACATGGATAGCTTTATTAGATTATCTGCCAATGGGTTTTTCAAAATGGCTGTACTAATTTATAGAGCTACCAGGAGTATATAGGAATTTTAGTTGTTTCACAGTCTTGCTAAACTTTTATGTTATTAGTCATTTTAAACATCTTGGTGTGTGTGTGTGTAGTGGAGAAATGTAGTTTTAATCTGAATTTCTGTTCTGACTAATACGTTGAGTACTGTTCTTATATGTTCATGGGCAATTGGTCCATTCTTCATTGTGAGATGCCGGTCTAGTCTTTTGTCCGGTTTGTTATTAGTTGTTTGCCTTTTCCTTAATGATTTGTAGAAGTTCTTTATATATTTTGGATGAACCCTTATCAGTTATGTGTATCGGAAATATCTTCCACTATGTGACTGTCTTCTCTTAAAGAATATCATTCCTAATTTTAATGTAGTGTACTATATCTATTTAAGCAAACTTTGACAATCCTAAGGACATGAAGATGTTGTCTTAGATTTTGTTTCAGAGGCTGTATTGCTTCACCTTTTATATTTAGATTTATGGTTCATCTGGCACTGACTATCGTGTATGGATAGTTGATGGACCCAGCACCATTTAATGAAGAGATGTTCTATTCCCAAAGCTCTATGGTGCTGCTCCTGTCATGAGTCAGCTGTTTAAATGAGTGTGTGTGTGTGCCTGTGTGTGTGTGTTTTATTAAAGACTTTATTCTGTTCCATTGGTTGACTGGCCTGTATTTACTTTTAATTCCTCATTGTTTTGATTAGTGTGGCTTTATGATGAGCATTAATGCTGCTTAGTTAGCTTTATTTTCCTCTTCAAGATTGTCTTAATTATGCTTAGCTTTTTTGCAATTCTAGATAAATTAAAAAATCAGGTTGTCAATTTACATACATGCATACACACATGGGCATGCCAAAATTTTGATTGGGATTACACTAAAACCATAGGTTATCTGGGGAGTACTGACATTTTTTAGATTACCGATCGGAAAGCATAGAATATCTATTTATACAGATCTGTATTTTCTCTCAAAAATATAAGTGGAGGGCGCCTGGGTGGCTTAGTCATTAAGCGTCTGCCTTCGGCTCAGGTCATGATCCCAGGGTCCTGGGATCGAGCCCCGCATCAGGCTCCCTGCTCCACGGGAAGCCTGCTTCTCCCTCTCCCACTCCCCCTGCTTGTGTTCCCTCTGTCGCTGTGTCTCTCTCTGTCAAATAAATAAATAAAATCTTAAAAAAAAAAAAAATATATAAGTGGAGCTTTGCTCAGGTTTTTCATGTTTTTAGTGTTTTTATTTCTAAATATTTGAAATTTTATCCTATTAGAAATGATATTTTTAAAACTTTCAGTATCTATTTATTCAGTACTGATACCTTGTTTATTGCCTGTGTATAAGTGGTCTTGCTAAATTCACACATTAAGCTGTATATTTTATCTGGTGATTCTCTTGAATATTCTACATTTATAGTTCTGCAAATACTGAAGTTGCACTTTATTGAAGTTAAATATGGAGAAAAATCTAAAACTTAACTCACTCCCACCTTGTAGGTGCCGAATAACAATAAGCCTTTCCAATTAAGCTCTCCTTTCAACTTCGAAGCTTTGCTATGCAACATACCTTTTGTTCTTAAAATTTATTTGGAAGTTTCTCCCATTTTTCTACTTAATTTTGGCTTTTTGCTGCAATTACCATACTATTCCTCTGCTTTGGAATAGTGATATATTCTTTGTGATTCTCTTTTTATTCTACTCTATAAATGGTCCAGAGATCAAATCCAATTTGATGATCAATTCAAATAATTATATTTACTGATTTACTTATTTTATATTTAATTCAGTACATTCATATAAACCTCTACTATATGTCAATATCGTTTTTTTAAATAATAGAGGTATTATGTGAACAAAAATAAATACCATCCCTGTTTTTATAGAGTTTAAAAATTAGAGGGAGACAGAGATTTCAAGTATGTACGTGGAAAAAAGTCTTCAATCAACATGGGGTCTCTAAGGTCACTTGGGGCACAATATCCTAATAACATAAGGAGAAAAAAAGAGTATGTGTGATCCTGTGGCAGGTTTTTATAGGCAGAACTTGCAGTGGTAGCTCTCACCACTGACTGTTCACCAGAATTCAATTACATGGCCGGACCTAGATATGGGAAGCACAGGAAAGTTTGTTCTAATTGAGCAGCTGCCTCCAGTTACAACAGCACATGTGAGGGTGGAACAGGAATTTTGGTGCTTAGCTAATTGTCTCTGCCATACCAGGATGCCAAAAACCCTTTGCCTCTTATATCTGTGGGTTTTTAGTTTTCATCAAATGTGGATTTTTCTTTGTCCATTGTATCTTCAAATAGCTTTCCATGCTTCCACTCTGCCCCACTGCCTTTTGGAACTTCAGTATTACTTATGTCAGAATGCTTGATATTTTCCTACAGGGAAATTTTTTTTTAAAGTTCTTCTGTTCTTTCTCCTTCATTTTGAATAGTTTCTGTTGCTCTGCCTTCAAGTTCAATATGTTTTATTCTGTAGTATCTAATCTGCTATAAGCCCCATTGAGCAATTATTTTCATTTAGAATAATATGTATTTTGTCTCTTAAAGTTTTATTTGGTTACTACATATCTTCCTTCCTCACTATGTTCACTGTGTTTATTTTTTCTGTAAAGGGTAACATAATGAATATTTTAGACTTTGCATGGTACATATGGTCTCTATCTTATATTTATCTTTGATTCTAGTTTGTTTTTCATCTGTTTTTAAAATTATAAAAATCATGCCTAGCTGTTAGGCCATACAAAAACAGGGTATAGTCCACATAGAGCTTGGCATATTCTTTGCCAAGCCTTGCTTTAAATTGTAGAACAAAATTATAACAATTCCAACATCTCCATCATTTTTGTTTAGTTTCTATTGAGTAATAGTTTTCTTGGTAATGGGTTGTATTTTTCTGCCTCTTGAGAGGACTACTACTTTTTTACTAGATGTTGAACATTGTGAATTTTAAGTTATTGAGTGTTGGATTTAGTTTTCATCCTTTAAGAATGTTGGGTTTTCTCCTGATATAAAGCAAAGTTACATTGGGTCCAGAGAGTGTCTTTGAGGTTTGTTTTCAAATTTTGTTAGGGCAGTTCTAGAGTAAATTTTGCTCTGGGGATTGTTTAGCCCCGTTAATGAAGTTCATCCCTTCTGAATTTCTACTGAATACTCTGGTTATGTAAAGAGAACTCTCTACCCTAGCTGGAGGAATTTGCAAAATACCCAACCCTGTGTGCTCTCTTGGAGCCATTCAGCACAAAGATCCTTGGTCTCTCTCTGCCTGTCTGCATAGAATTTCACCCTTTATGTGCATTTGCTCATATTTAGCGAAGATCTAGGGCACTACTTTGTAGATTTTGTGAATTTTTTTGACAGAGCTCCCTCTCTGAATCCTGTCTTACAACTTTGGGCATGTCATGCTCCCTGAACACTGTCTACTTAGCTCAGGGAGAGCATCATGTTCTACTGATAATCCCCATCTCTGGTGCTGAATGTGCTTCTAGATAGAAAGCCAGGCAATTATAGGGCTCTCCTCCTTTATTCCTCTCCTTTCTGAGAGTCACAATTCTGTATGGCCCTGTTGCAGTGTTAAAAAAATTTTATTTTGCTTAGTTTTTAATTTTTTTTTTTTTTTGAAGAAAGGCATGTAAATTTGCTCCCTGTTGCTCTGTCATGCCTCCCTCTTGGTTGAAAATTTTTTTCCTCCAAATCTTTAAATAATTTAAATTATCATTGAATGGATGATTTTTATTTCTTTCTTATTTGGAGATTTTAAGCTAAATATTAAAATAAAAATCCCTGCATTTATTAATTACTTTCCTCAGTGCATTAACTTACCTTCTCATTTTCTAAACATGTTTCTTAGGAAGGTAAATATAAATTAAGATAAGATACTTGCTCCAATGCATATTTGAGTATTTAGGAATAAACCCTCAATGCTGAGTGCCGTGATGCTTAGCTTACTTTCCCTTTCCATGAAGTGTTCATCTGGATGAGCGATGAATGTTTTTCTTTTTCAAGTTGTTATAAATCTGATTCTCAGATGAATTTAATTTTATCTGTTCTGGTATGAAAGGAACTGAGGGGACTGGACTAAGAAATGAAAATAAGGGCACTTTGGTTTTCTCCATAATCATAAAAAAATCTACTTCTCTTTTCCTTAAAACTTGGAACAGCATTATGTGTTGTGCCTTGAAAAACATAAAACTACCAATCTAGAAGATGTACAATTTATCTCCCTGTTGCACCATTTTCTTCTCTATGAGAAAAGTGTTTCTACTTAAACATGAAGATGCATAAGGCTGAACTATGAAATGTAAACAAGGATAGCCACAGAAATGGAACGGCTGCTCTGCATATGTAATATAATGGATAATTAATGAATGTAATATCTAAATAGTTTATCTAATTAAGAGGTACAACAGTGATGCCTGTCTACAAAGGAGCAATAATCCATGTAGATGTCAGTTTTACTTGACTGCTAATAGAAGGTTGAGATTTAACAAGGGAGAGTTGCAAAAAAAATTTCCCATGATATAGTCTGACATTGGATTGAATGCTTAGCATCTGGAATTCACCAAGTATACTCATTTTCTATGATTTACAGTTCATTTATCTTTTTTGATAAACAAGCCTAATTCCTGTCACCCTTGTGCCCCATCCCTAAGCTATTTCAGAAGAAACTGATAGCAGGGCAGAGCACAGTATGAGATCAATATCTGCAAAGATGTGCTACAGAAAACTGTTTTAAGTGTTTTTTTGATGCTGTGTGTGTTTTTTGTGTGTGTGTGTGTGTGTGTTTTTTTTTTTTGTACTGTCATGTTTTGGGGCAGTTCCAATTTACAAGATCTTAAATGAAATGTATGGTTTCCTACCCAAAGCCAAAACAAAGTCTGGTATTTTCAGTATCTAAATGAGTGTCACAGAAATGAAAAGTAAATAAAATTTAATTTTAGGAAAAATATATTTGTGGGGAAATATTAAACTTTTTTCTTAATATTTACACTTAAATACAACTAATTTTTTATCTTATTTATGACTTTTCTCCCTGCTCTATAGGTGAGAGATTAAAGAGATTGTTTAACAAGTTTATATAAATTCAGTTATTTTAAAGAAGTAGAAGTTATTTGATGATAGTTTTATAATATTGTAAACAAGGAAAATTAGGTTTAGTAGAACTTTAAATTTAACAGCCATAGTTTTTATCAATAGATTTAGTACATTAATAATTTGAGAGTTGATAGTATTTTCCCCAGACTATTGGAATAAGTACTAAGTCAGAAAGATCATTTAAAAAAAAAAAAGCTTATTCTTAAAAGACCACATTGCCCTCATTGATTCTATTGGCTGAACTGGTTGTTTTCTTCCTGTTTTACAATAAATTGACTGCAAGCTTCTTAACATGCAACTTTCCATCATCCAGTATATGTATATGTATACACATACACATATATTTTTAAAATAGCATACTTTCAATCTTACAACCTATGCACTTTTCTTAGAACAAGAGTAGAGAAACCACCAACCTTTTTATTATCCACTATATTCTTTATATAATAAGTAACTACATTTTGAAGCCAACACAACTTCTAGTTAACTACAAGATAAATCTGAGATATTCAATCACATTGCTTTACTCTTTAGGTGAAAAAGTATTATTCTTAAAAACAGGCCTAAGAGGAGTATTCTAACTTATTTTGTCATGATGCTATTTATTCCAAAGCGCCTACAAAGATCAAACTAATCTTTTGAAGATACTGAGATAAAAATACGCTAAAACACTGAAAAACGAAAGATTGTTTATCTTTTTTTTTTTTTAAAGATTTTATTTATTTATTTGAGAGAGAGAGAATGAGAAAGAGAGCACATGAGAGGGGGGAGGGTCCGAGGGAGAAGCAGACTCCCTGCCGAGCACTTGGTGTCACAATATTTGGACTGCTGTTTTTATCCAAAATTGTTAACAGAGTTGCTTTAATTGCATTTTTCTTAATGACATATAACTGAACATCTTGTCCTTGTTTTAACAGCTGAAGATGCGTGTGGAGGAACGATGAGAGGATCCAGTGGCATCATTTCAAGCCCTAGTTTTCCTAATGAGTACCATAACAATGCTGATTGCACTTGGACCATTGTAGCAGAGCCTGGGGACACAATTTCACTCATATTTACTGATTTCCAAATGGAAGAAAAGTATGATTACTTAGAAATAGAAGGTTCTGAGCCACCTACAATATGGTAAGTAAATAGTTGCTATTCTAACCTAGCATTGATGTCACTGCCTCAGGCTGACTGGGGATCAAAGCACAACTGTGTAAGGGCCTTTAAAGCTTTAGTTATTTAAAAGAACTTAAAGTTACAGGAAAATTGTAAGGGGAAGCTGTCAAATTTGAGGGATATTTTTGAAGATAAGGGTACTAATACATTGAATAGATTGGAATTCTGAAAGATGGAACTTTCCATCAGTATTTAATTATCAGTCATTGAAAAGTAATGTGACTTAAGCACAACTGTGTAAGAAAAGAAAAGATGTTCCTAATGTAATCTACAGTTATGTTCTTAGCATGCCAGTCCATAGTTGGTGTTTCCTTTCAAATTAATTGAATAATCTGGGAAATAATTTGCCTTTGTTTTTGTAAATAGCTCTTCAATCTGTTGTCTGAAGGCAAAAATTCAACATTATGATCTGGGTTAGTATGGTCTGTTTTTTTACACACTTCAAGACATGGTTTCATGGCAACTGCAGAGTTTTCAGAACATGTTTTTGGAGTATAATATTTTTAGGAGAAAATGTTTCATTATACTATTTTAGAAATCTGAATGCACTGATAGGATTGAAGTGTAAAGTAGATTATGAATCAGTAACTGAGTGAAGAATGATGAGACTGGTATAGTAAGGCAATTGGTAAACACTAGACTTAAAAGGAAGGGCCTTTTAAGCCATGTAAAGGTTTGAATTTTCAAATGATTGTTCTTACTAAGTGCAAAGGTTGATCTGAAGAAGAGCTCAATTAGCTGCAGGAAGATCACTTAAGAGGTGATTTCTATAATCCAAGAAAAAAAAATCATGGTAGCCTGGATTAGAATGGTATTGATGGAGGTAAAGCAGTAGAATAAATTAGGGGGTATTTAGGGAGGCATAATGAAAAGGACTGTAGTGGATTGAGGAGTGATAAAGAAGGTAATGTTTAGGGCGCCTGGGTGGCTCAGTCGTTAAGCGTCTGCCTTCGGCTCAGGTCATGATCCCAGGGTCCTGGGATCGAGTCCCACATCGGGCTCGCTGCTCAGCGGAAAGCCTGCTTCTCCTGCTCCCACTCCCCCTGCTTGTGTTCCTGCTCTCGCTCTCTCTCTCTCTGTCAAATAAATAAATAAAATCTTTAAAAAAAAAAAAAAAAAAAGAAGGTAATGTTTAAATAAAACATCATTTTCGGATTGCACAAGTTGGTAAAGCCAGTAGAGATACTCACTGTTTTGGAAGTTGTTGAAGGAAGGTCAAGTTTGGAGTGGGAATGCTATGAATATTAAGAATTGTTTTTTATATCTATTTAGATTGAAGTCACTTTGAGATGTCCCATTTAAGCCACCTAATAGACAACTATGTCTGCTTATATGATTCAGGACTTCTCCACTGAAGTATAACTGATAGGATATAGTTGATATCTAAGGTAAATGAACCAACAGACATCAATAATATTGGCTAACTAGAGACAGGTTGGAATGAGAAGAAGTGAGGTAACTAGGACTGAGACTGAGCACCACCGGCAGCATATAAAGCCCAGGCTTAGGAGCATTATCCAGCAAAGGACACAGAGGAAGTGCATTTAGAGAGGCAGAAGGAATAAAGTATCACATAGACCAGAGAAGGAAAGTGTGAGGAAAGAGGAGACAATATTGTGGGCTGCTGCTGAAAGGACACTGAGTAAATGTTTAACAAAAAATATTTATAGTTATCTGGGATTTAGCAAAAGTACCACGTGGGTCTGTCATTCTAATACATTCCTTTGAAGGTAAGACAGAAGTTACACACTAGCTATACCCACTTTGATTTTTGTTTGCTTGTTTTCTCTTCTTCCCTCAGGCTGTCAATACTCAGGGTTATATAACTTTTACTCTTCCCATGATAATTTCATGCCTAGGTGCAATGAAATTCAGCAGAATCCTGGTTTAAAATGTTAGAGAATTGGGGCGCCTGGGTGGCTCAGTCATTAAGCATCTGCCTTTGGCTCACGTCATGATCCCAGGGTCCTGGGATTGAGCCCCGCATCGGGCTCCCTGTTCCGCAGGAAGCCTGCTTCTCCCTCTCCCACTCCCCCTGCCTGTGTTCCCTCTCTTGCTGTCTCTCACTCTGTCAAATAAATAAATAAAATCTTTAAAAAAAAATGTTAGAGAATTCAAAAACTCTTGTTTTAGAAATTGTTACTTCTACAGTGATACATATTGGAACCATATCAAGGTGGATGATAATGTCAGGAATTTTCCAATAATTATACCATCTTTTGGTATGCAAGTGATTCCATTAAAAATCTTAGTTTTTAAACTCCCGATGTATTTGATTACTAGATATAAGGAAATTACAAAACAATTTCTAATTGTTTCTTTATTACCACTGAGTTCTAGAAACCAACACATTTGGTCTAGAAACTACCACATTTATTCTGGGGATCATAATATCCATATTTATGTTCATGTAGTCACTCTCTTTTCAGATTGTGGATTCTTAGCAAGGATTTGTGTTTCTATATGAACATCTATGTTTATGTTTCTGAGTTTCTAGAACAATGTACCTTGTCCAATAATAGCATCAGATCCATGAATTGCTCTTCTCTGCATTTTCTAATTAAATGACATTGGGACACTTTACTTATTTCCCTCTTCTTTAAGAAGAAAACAGTAACTGAAAAGTTTATTGTTTTACTGTTATTTATTTTTAATTATTTTTATTTTTTATTATTATGTTCAATTAGCCAGCATATAGTACATCATTAGTTTTTGATGCGGTGTTCAAAGGTTCATTAGTTGCATGTAACACCCAGTGTTCATCACCACACGTGCTCTCCTTAATACCCATCACCCAGTTACCACATCCCCCACCCCCCTCCCTTCTGTAACCCTCAGTTTTGTTCCCAGAGTCCAGATTAGTGTTACAGTAAATGTTTGGGTAGACTTGTCTGAATCCTGGAGATCGATCGATCTATCTATCTATCTATCTATCAATAAGTTCATTTAGTACTTTTCAAGAAAGTGATACAAATGCCCAAACTATATTATATTTCTATAAATGCCAGTTTAAAGAGACATAATGTCAGTAAATTAATAATACTGTATTTAGCCACTTCAGTATCACAAAGCAGTGTTCCTCTTAACTGTATTAGTTATGGAATTGATGTATAAAATGATCTGTGAATAATTAAAATAAAAATTTAAGTCTACCCCTGGCCCTCTAATTCCTTTAAATCCTTTAATGTTCTCATATTGTTTTAAGTCCTGGTTATCAAAATGAGAAATTATATTTCAGGTGGTATTGCATTGGTTCTTCCTATGCATTGCTCATATAATATTTTCAACTCATAATAGAATTCAAAAGAGAAATATGAATAAAGGAGAGGTTCACATTCTTTTCATTAAAATTACAAATGGTGCCTTTGACTTCAGGTCCCTCACCGAAGGACTGGGGACTTGCCGTTGGCTATTGTACTTTAAATGTTGCTCCTAAAGTTCAGGCAGTGAGGCAAGTCCTGCGAAGGCTGTGTTTGACTTTGGCAACATAGACCAAGCCAGCCCAATAATCGTGCAGCACAGAGAGTACTATCAGCTAGTGCCTTTCTTGCAAGCTGTATATTGTAAATCAGTAAGTTCTAGTTTGTTAAACAACAGTCAGCAGCAACACTGTGTGATCTGACAGGAATGCCGTGAATCCAGTCAATTATTACTGGATGATAAAAGTTTCTGAGGCTTGTTCAATGTCAACTGATTCCATCGCAGTGAAATGAAAAATGACATAGCACAAAGACACTTAAGTTCCAGTTTCAGCTTTGACTGTTTACTGGTAGATGAAACTGGGTAAATTATGTCATCTGCTTAGAGCATCAGGATCCTCATCGGCAACATCAAGCTTTCTTTCAATTCTAATAGTCTTTGGCATTACCTGCTTAGGTGCGACAACAGGGGCAATGAGGTGGGAAGTAATTAGATATTGCCTTATTTACAAAGCCTTGGTTGGAGAGTTGGATTAGATACTCTTTAAAATTGTTTCCAAACTTAATCTCTTGGTTCTTACTAGAATTCCATTCATTCTGTGCTCATTCAGGAATTATTTATTGGATATCTACTGCATGGCAGGCATTGTTCTAAGGGCATCAGCAACCAAAGTAATGGAGAGGCTTGCTTCTGCATAATTTTTTGCTCTATCAGGGGAAAAACCAATAAACAATAAACAATATAAATAAGTTAATGACACATTCTGTCTAGAGAGTGATAAGAAAGAAAAGATGAAGTAGGGTAAGAGAGGTCAGTAAAGCAACTGTAGGATGATGGAGGTTACCTACCTGAGAGGTTGAGATTTGAGCAGTCTTAAAGGAAGGGGGTTAGCCAACCAGAAATCTCAGCCATAGACATTCCAGACAGAAATGCATTTAGAGCAAAATACATAATCCAGAGTGGAGCTCATTTTGTTAAAGGAATAGCTAGTAGGTCATGTGACTGCAAAAGAATTGCATGGGTGAAAGTGGTAGAAAAGAAAAATAATTAATGGAGCCCAGCTCAAGACCCATATTTGGCTTTTAGTCTAAGTGAAATGCGGAGTCATTAAAGGGTTTTTAGCAAACTAGTGACCAGACTTACTTTTAAAGGATCACTGTGGCTGCTTTGTGGGGAAAACTATAGGAAGAAAAAGTAGAAAAATAGACATTATTTGCAATAAGCTAGGTAAGATACTATAATTGTTAGGATTATGAAATAGCAGTGGCGGTGATGAAAATTGTTAGATTTTCAAGATAAAGTTAAGTGAATTTCCTAACTGATGAGATGTGAAGTTCAAGAAAAAGAAGAAACAACAACTCTAAGTAAGGATAGCTCTAAAGTTTCATGAAGACCTGACAGGATGAAATGTCCAGTGATACTGGAAAAGCTTTTGATTAAACTTGTGGAGATATGATATGGAACTGAATTCTGGACATGTTAAAGCTTGAGATGGCTAATTAGTATTCTGGTGATGATTTCAAGGAGGCAGTTGGATATATACAAGTCTTAGTTCAGAATTAAAGGTGTGGGATAGAGATCTAAATTTGGAAGTTTAGAATTGAAGTGATTATTAAATTAAAAGAAGAAAGGAAAAAGAAAAGAAAAGGCTAAGAACTGAGTTCTGGGACACTCCAAAAGTCAGGAAAACAAGGAAGAACAAGTAAAAGCATTTGAAAAGGAGAGTTGATGAGATAGGAGGAAAACCGGGAAAATATGGTTCTCTGGTAGCCAAATGAAGAAAACATAGGAAGAAGTAACTGATCCATTGTGTCAAATTTGATGATCAGCTAATAAGATGAGCTCCAAAATTGATCATTGGATTTCATAATATGGAGGTCATTGGTTACTGTGATGAAAGGAGTTTTGTGTTTGACTATTTTACTGGAGTGGTTTTAAGAGCATATTAGAGAAGAGAAGTTGTGTACAATTAGTACAAATATGCCTTTCATGGACTTTTGCAAGCAAAGGTGAACAAAGAAATAGGACTAAAGGAGGAAGTAGAGTCAAAAGAATTTTTTTTTTTTTTTTTTAGTTTTGGTTTTTGGTTTATTGTTAGATAAAACCGTGTGTTTATGCTAATGAGAATGAACCCTAGAGTGCAAAAAAAAAAAAAAAAATGGTGGTGGTGGGGCACCTGGGTGGCTCAGTCAGTTAAATGTCTGCCTTCAGCTCAGGTCATGATCCCAGGGTCTTGGGATAGAGCCCCGCATCGGGTTCCTTGCTCAGTAAGGAGCCTGCTTCTCCCTCTCCCTCTGCCCCTCCTCCCTGCTCATGCTCTCTCTCTCACTCTCTCTCTCAAATAAATAAATAAAATCTTAAAAAAAAAATTTATGATGGAGAGAGTGGGGAGAATCGCTGGAGCAAAGAGAAGCAGAAAGTGGAGGTGGTACATGTGTTTGTGAAAGGAAGGAAGATGGGAAAAATCACAGTCGCTAGAGAGATGCAGATGAAGAAAATGAAGAGATTAGATCGGGTTGGGGACTACTCCATGATAGATGTTTTATGAGAGGAGTTTAATCAATTTAGAAACTCCACGTAGTGAAATAAAAAAGGATCATTATCAAAGACTGGAACCGAGAGGAATGAGTGACTAAATATCTCAGATGTAATAAAGAATTATATACTAATTGTAATTTTTCAGATTAGATGACCGAAAAGACATAATAATAGAAAGGTCAGGAAGACAAATTAATTGTATACTGGAACCAGAGGAGAAATGAGTTTCTTTTTCAAGGCATGCGGTTGAAGATTTAGCAGGATTCCAACAGAGCATGTCTATGCCCACCCCCTACTCCGAAACTGGAAATGTGTAACTTAATGATGACATAAATTATAACAATATAATATTATAACATATATAACTTAATATTATATATAACTTAGTATTATATTTAATTTAATATTAATGTTACTTAATTATACCTTAATGATCAGATAGGTTGAGGTAGGAGGAATTTGGAAGTCATAAAAAATGAAGTATTGGTTAAAGTCAAGGGAAATTTCTATGACATATATATTACATATGTATATATTTTCATGTGTGCTAATAGTTCCACATTTAGTAGTATTTCTCAAATGGTGCTTTTGTAATATCTATATCAGAGTCGCCTGTGGTGTTTGTAAAAGTGCAGATTTCCCAGCTCCCACATAAATCTGGTGATTTACATTGTGTAGGCATGGAATCAGGAAATCTGTAAATGATGTGATTCCAGTGCATTGCTATAGAAATTAAAGCAGTACATTTAGTTTAATCAATATTGTAACTGTGTCATATAACCATCCTGTGAGCATCCCACAGAGCTAAAATATTTCTAAACACTCAAAAAGTTGAAGGACAAATTAGCATGATACATCAAACTAGTTAAGCTAATTATATAATACATACACATATGTATTTGGTATACATAAATGTAATGAATAGCACAAAGATTATGCTAATGGATCAATAAATTGTCTAACTAAACAGGATGAATTAACCAAAGGAAACTGGCCATAATCTTGATTCTGTGAAAATAAATATCACAGATACTAATCCTATTAAACAGGTGTTCCTTTTTACTCCTTTCTGACAATTATTAGGCTAAAACAATGCAATGAAGCTATGGTTAATATATATTGCTACTTGTCCATAGGAGTAAAGTAACTTGATTACGTATCTATTATGATTCTATAATTTTGAACTACCTTCTTTTATTGGAGTAAGAGCATTTAACGTGAAATCTGCCCTCTTAACAAAATTTTAAGTGTACAATATAGCATTGCTAACTATAGGCACAATGTTGTGCAGCAGATACTAGAACTTACCCCCCTTGCATCACTGAAACTTTATACTTGTTGAATAGCAACTCCCCCATTTTCACTCCCCCAACCCCTGGCAAATGTCGTTCTACAATCTGCTTCTATGAATTTGACTGTTTTAGATAGTCCATATAAGTGAATTATGAAGAACTTGTCCTTCTGTCACTGGTTTATTTCACTTAGCAGAATGTCCTCAAGGTTCATCCACGTTGTCTGTGTTTGTATGTATATACCACATTTTCTTTATCTATTGTTCCTTCAACTTTGATTCTCTTTAGGCGAATAAAATAGGACATTCTTAAAATGGTAAGATATTACAGCCAGAAGGGATTTTAAGGATTCAGCTGCCCTGTTTTCCCCTTTGAGGTAGATGAATACTGAAGCTCAATGTGTATGTTGAATATTGATTCAAACTGACAATTGAGGTCCTCGACTACTTGCTTCAGTGAACTTTTTGATAAAAAATACCTCTTGTTATTATGCATACAACCAGGGATTTCTTAAAACACACACACACACACACACACAGAGTATATCAGTAAACTATTTTAAAAACCTGAGACTTTGACATATACATATTATAGTATATATTAATCTTTTTATCTTTTTATTTTTTAATTTTTTTAAAGATTTTATTTATTTATTTGACAGAGACACAGCGAGAGAGGGAACACAAGCAGGGGGAGTGGGAGAGGGAGAAGCAGGCTTCCTGCTGAGCAGAGAGCCTGATGCGGCGCTCAATCCCAGGACCCTGGGATCATGACCTGAGCTGAAGGCAGATGCTTAACGACTGAGCCACCCAGGCGCCCCAATATTTTTAAATATAGCTTGAAGTTGTTATTTTAGATCAATTTGATGCTTAAATATAATTTACTCTAAAGATTTAGAAATTATTCCAGATAGCTGAGAATGCCTAGTATGTTTAATCTACCATTTTAGTACCTTTAAATATATTTTTTCTGCCTTAAGGAAGACCCATTTGGCAGTATAGCAGGAAGAAGTGATGTATGTAAGTCTTGGTCATCCATGAAAAAAAGAGTTACAATAGATGCTACAACAGAGTTACAATATATGAAAGAGGAATTAACACAAAAGTGAGATAATTACTAAGAGAAGCATTTTCTTTTTTTTAAAGATT
>NW_023270415.1:57293590-57311017 GCF_011800145.1 Mirounga leonina | reverse complement strand
CTTGTGCCCTGTTGGTGGGAATGTAAATTGGTACAGCCACTGTGGAAAATAGTCTGAAGTTCCTCCCTGCTTCTTCTCTCTCTTTCCCTGTCAAATAAATAAATAATCAATCAATCAATCAATCTTTTAAAAAGGGGGGAGGGGCTGCCTGGGTGGCTCAGTCAATTAAGCATCTGCCTTCGGCTCAGGTCATGATCTCAGGGTCCTGGGATCCAGCCCCACATCAGGCTCCCTGCTCAGCAGGGAGCTTGCTTCTCTCTCTCCAGTTCCCTCTGCTTGTGCTCTCTCTCTCTCAGTCAAAAAAATAAATAAATCTTTTAAAAAGAAAAGAAAACAAAACAAAACAGTCTGGAGTTCCTCAAAAAATTAAAAACAGAAATACCATATGATCTGATAATTCCACTACTAGGTATTTACCCAAAGAAAATATCTGTACATTTTATCTCTGAGTTAGTATAAGCCATTTATTCCTGAGAGCTTGCATAAAAAGAAACAAATGCTAATTGAGAATATAAAAATCTGTGAAATAGGGTATAAGGCTTTAGTGATATATATAGGTTATCATATGCTGGTACATATATTTCCAAAACACAAATAGCTTAGATTAAGTTTTTTTATAAACTTTGAAATATGGCAAATTTCTGCATTTTCACAAGATATTTTTCTGAATGAATCCATTCTAGTTAAATAAGGTAAAAATATAATTCTTGATTTAGTTATTGCTTTTGAAAGTTACCTTCTGTAATTCTCTTCATCCTCTAACATAATTTTTATGAAACTAGCCTATGTCTAACTTGATTAATTTTCCTTGTACAGCAAATGGTTTTATACCCCCCAAAATTCTTAGTGGCAAATCTTTATCCCAAAACTGCTTTGATACCTAGAGACCAAAATAATTAGCCATTACCTATAGAATTATTTACAAAGAAACTTTAAAAAACATAAAAGTTAAATCTTAAAACCTAGTTTTCAACTCCCTTCTTCTGGTTGAGCAGTACAAAGCTTGGCTTATAAGTTGTACTTCTCTACAATGCCTCTCTCTGCTTCAGTGACTCTGATCTTTGCTGAACACTCGTTTTCTGTTCAACATAACCTCCTACCTTAACCCACATATTTTAAATAGAGTCAACAGTCCTATCGATTAGGAAAGGCGGATCTTTTCTTTTTCTTTTTGTTTTGTTTTGTTTCTTGGTTTAAGCATGGAACAATACAGAGAATGAATCTTGCAAAAGGATATGGATTTTTCAATTTAAGAGATAGCAGTTGAAAGACCCTTGGGAAAGTCAAAGTCAAATTACAAAGGATCTAATAAAGGAAGGCATGGAGATTTATTTGGGCCAACTTATACTAAACCACTTAACATCAAACAATTTTAATAATATTCAGCATGTTTTCTATTTGAAAATAATGGGGATTTTAAAATTGATTTCCATTCATTATCTCTCATGAAGCCAAATAGGTTCATGAGTTGTCCATCTAAAGATTCAACAAGATAATTGTGTATTTGACTTGCTTTATAGAAGGTAACATGTCAGTATTGAATATATCATTAGCTTTATGACCTGGAGTATATAATTTATGTTTTCAGTCCAAAATTCTTTTGGGGAAATGAAAAAGAAGACCTTACTTTAGAATTTTGCTAGAGAAACAATTGGCTTTATTTAGGCTTAGAGACTGGTGGAAAAAAAATAAAAAAATTAAAAAAAAAAAATCCCTTTGTCATAACAAAGATTGGCTGGGAGGAAGGAAAAAAAAATTACTAAATTGTTCCAGTAATACTAATGACCAAAAATAAAACAATACAAGAGCAGAGGAAGAAGAAAGAGTCATAGGGAATGAAAATTGTATACTGAGATGGGAGAGTGGAAGTAGTTAAGCAGGGCAATAGGACACCAAGAAATTTCCTGAGAGACTCATGATTCAGGGAGTTATTGAGGAAAAGACATGCTTAAAGTTCAATATTAAGATGTATGCTCAGCCAGGTTGAAATTTAATCCCTGATCCCAGTCTTGTGGGAAAATTGTGAGCAATCGAATTCTGTTGAAATCAGCCTTGAAGTATTTGTCTCGGTGGTTGAAAAGTTTACCTCCACCTGACACATGATCCCAATGTGTAATATATGGAATATCAAAGAAAGTTACAAATGTGTCTGTGTTCTAACCAGGTGGTAAATTTTCAGAAAAAGGAGAAAAATTTTTCTCCCTTTGAACCTTGCCTCATGGTGTGGAATGTGTTATGTAGTTTCTCTGGAAATAGTAAGCTTAAACCATGGGTGTTTTAGAGATGGAGGGAAAACAACAACAACAACAACAACAACAAGCACCTCAACTGTACTAGCTGTTAAATTATAAAGAATCTGTGATTGGGAAATGATTTTTATAACTTACTTTGTTTTATTATTTTAAGCAATATTTTCAATTATTATTTTTTAAAGTTTTTAAAATTTTAATTTCAGTATAGTTACCATATAGTGTTGTATTAGTTTCAGGTGTACAGTATAGTGATTCAACAATTCTATACATTATTCAGTACTCATCATGATAAATGTACTCTTTAATCCCCATGACCTATTTCACCAATCCCCTCACCTTACCTCCCCTCTTGTAACCATCAGTTTGTTCTCTTTAGTTAAGAGTCTGTTTCTTGGCTTGTCTCTCTCTGTTTTGTCCCATTTGTTTGTTTTGGTTACGAGTGAAATCATATGGGTGTTAGACTTTCTCTGACTGACTTATTTTGCTTAGCATTCTACTCTCTAGTGCCACCCATATTGTTGTAAATGGCAAGATTTTGTTCTTTTTTATGGCTGAATAATATTCCGTATATACATATATATCTCTTTCTCCATTCATCTTCTTTATCCATTCATATATCTATGGACAGTTGGGCTGCTTCTATATCTCAGCTATTGTAAATAATGCTGCACTAAATATAGGGATGCATGTATCCCTTTGAATTCGTGTTTTTTTTTTATTATTATTTTTTTAATGTTGGGGGGTAAATACCCAGTAGTACAATTACTGGATCAGAAAGTAGTTCTATTATTAACTTTTTGAAGAACTTCCATACCGTCTTCCACTGCAGCTGCCTCAGTTTGCATTCCTACCAACAGTGGCCAAGGGTTCCTTTTTCTCCACATCCTTGTGAACACTTGTGTCTTGCATTTTTGATTTTAGCCATTCTGACAGGTGTGAGATGATCTCTCATTGTGGTTTTGATTTGTATTCCCCTGATGATGAGTGCTGTTGAGCATCTTTTCATTTGTCTGTTGACCATCTGGGTGTTTTCCTTGGAGAAATGTCTGTTCATGTCTTCTGCCCATTTTTAGATTAGATTATTTGTTTTTTGGAGGTGTTGAGTTATGTACATTCTTTATATATTTTGGATACTAACCCTTTATTGGATATTTAATTTGCAAATATCTTCTCCCATTCAGTAGGTTGTCTTTTAGTTTTGTTGATTGTTTCCTTTGTTGTGTAGAAATTTTTTATTTTGATGTAGTCTCAATAGTTTACTTTTGCTTTTGTTTCCTTTGCCTCAAGAGATATACCTAGAAAGATATTGGTATGGCCTATATCAGAGAAATTAGTGCCTGTACTCTCTTGTAGGACTTTTATGGTTTCATGTCACATTTAGGTCCTTAGTCCATTTCTAGTTAATTTTTGTGTATGGAAGAAAGTGGTCCATTATCAGTCTTTTGCATGCAGCTGTCCAGTTTTTCCAGCACCATTTATTGAAGAGATTGTCTTTTTCCCATAGCATATTCTTTCCTCTTTTGTCAAAGATTAATTGATCATATAATTAATGTGTTTATTTCTGGGTTTTCTATTCTGTCACATTGATCTGTGTGTCTGTTTTTGTGCCAGTACCATATTGTTTTGATTACTACAGCTTTGTAATATAACTTGGTGTCTAAAATTGTGATGCCTCCAATTTTGTTTTTCAAGATTGCTTTGGCTATTTGGGTTTTTTTTGTGGTTCCATACAAATTTTAGGATTATTTGTTATACTTCTGTGAAAAATACTTTTGGTATTTTGATAGGGATTACATTATGTAGATTGCTTTGGGTAGTATAGACATTTTAACAATATTTGTTCCTCCAATCTGTGAGCATAGAATGTCTTTCCATTTCTTTGAGTCATATTCAATTTCTCTCATCAGTGTTTTATAGTTTTCAGAGTCAGGTTTTCTACCTCTTTGGCTAAGTTTATTCCTAGATACTTTATTATTTTGGTGCAATTGTCAGTGGGATTGTTTCCTTAATTTCACTTTGTGCTGCTTAATTATTAGTGTACAGAAATGCAACAGATTTCTGTACATTGATTTTGTATCCTGAGATTTTACTGAATTCATTTATCAGTTCTAGTAGTTTCTTGGTGGAGTCTTTAGGATTCTCAATATATAGTAACATGTCATCTGCAAATAGAGCAAGTTTTACTTCTTCCTTACCAATTTGGATGTCTTTTATTTCTTCTTCTTGTCTGATTGCTGTGGCTAGGACTTCCAGTACTGTGTTGGATAAAAGTGGTGGCAGTGGACATCCTTGTCTTCTTCCTGACCTTAGCAGAAAAGCTCTTAGTTTGTCCCCATTGAGTATGATGTTTGCTGTGTGTTTTTCATATATGGGCTTTATTATGTTGAGGTATGTTCCCTCTAAAACTACTTTTTTGAGGGTTTTTTTCATGAATGGACATTGTACTTTGTCAAATGCTGTTTCTGCATCTATTGAAATCATCATATGGTTTTTATTTTTTCTCTTATGTGATGTGTAATATTTTCTATTTTTCTCATTAAAATTTTATTTTAATAGGTCTCAGAATTCTGTGACAGATTTTTGATTAATTGTTTACATTAGAACACTGATTTTAAAAACTAATAACTTAAAACTGCCACACACACACACACACACACACACACACACACGTGGTCCACAAAACTTTCTTCTTTCCTTTTGAAGGTTTTATGATGCATTATTGTCATTAACCAGTCTTTTACTATTAAACTTAAATGGCCAATTGGGGGGCAGGTGTTAGTGATAATATTCACTTAGCCTCTGAGCTTTTGGGGCAGACTTGGTGACCTTGCTAGCTCCAGCTGCCTACTTGTCCATTGCTTTGATGACACCTCTGTCTGTCTCATGCTACAAACAGCAAAATAGACAAGAGGAGGGTAGTCAGAGAAGTTCTCAATACACTTAGGATTTATAGGAACCATATCAACAATAGCAGCATCACCAGATTTCAAGAACTTGGGGCCATCTTCCAATTTTTTTCTAGAACGATGATCAGTCTTCTTCACCTCAGCAAACTTGTGAGCGATGTGAGCTGTATGACAATCCAGCACAGGTACATATACAACACTGATTTGGGCTGGATGGTTCAGGATAATCACTTGAGCCATGAATCCAGCTGCTTCCATTGGTGGGTCATTTTTGCCATCACCAGCCACATTACCCCAAAATACATCTTTGACAGTGAAGCCCACATTATTCCTCAGAAGAGCTTCACTCAAAACTTCATGGTGCATTTCAACAGACTTTACTTCACTTGTAACATTGACTGGAGCAAAGGTGACCATCATGCCAGGTTTAAGAACACCAGTCTCCACTTGGCCCTCAGGGACAGTATGATACCACAAATTTTATAGACGTCCTGGAGGGGCAGACATAAGGGCTGGTCAGTTGGACAAGTTGCTGGCAGAATGCAATCCAGATTTTCAGAATGCCATCTTTCGGGTGGCTTTCCCTCCCTTGAACCAAGCCATGTTAATCCTGGCTCTGGCAGTTGTTACCAGTCCAACCAGAAATTGGCACAAATGCTACTGTGTCCAGGCTATAGCCACTTTTCTTTATGTGGGTGCTGACTTCCTTAATGATTTCCTCATATCTCCTCTGGCTGTAGTGTGGCTCAGTGGAATCCATTTTGTTAACACTAACAATTAGTTGTTTTATACCCAGTGTGTAAGCTGGAAGGCCATGCTCACAGGTCTGCCCATTCTTGGAGATACCTGCTTCAAATTCACCGACACCAGCAGTGACAATCAGGACAGCACAGTCAGCCTGAGATGTACCTGTAATCATGTTTTTGATAAAGTCTTTTCCCTAGTGCATCAATGATAGTCACATAATACTTGCTGATCTCGAATTTTCTTAGGGAGATATCAGTGGTGATACCATATTCATGTTCAGCTTTCAGTTTACCCAAGATCCAGACATCCTAGAAGAAGTTCCTTCCCATCTCAGCAGCCTCCTCAAATTTTTTAATAGTTCTTTCGTCGATCCCAGTATGTTTGTAGCTCAGATGACCAGTAGTGGTAGACTTGCCCAAGTCTATGTGTCCAATAATGCAGATGTTGATATGAGTCTTTTCCTTTCCCATTTTGGTTTAGGTTTAGTGGTGGATTTCATCACACCTGTGTTCTAGTGGCAAACCTGTTGCAAAACAAAAACAAAAACAAAAACACCTCAATATTTTCAATCTAATTAGAGTTCATGAAAATAAGGATATTAATGCAACTGGAAATTTAGTTATCAAAAAAATTCAAGTCATACTTTCAATTTGCTAAAGTACACTAGAATATCACTTAAGGAAAGACTAGACAATGTCACATTTAAAAATAATTTTTTCAAAGTCTTTTTCAGATGCTAGTATTCTTAATGAGCATAAATAAAACCAGTATATTTAGTAAACGTGCCTTGCTGAAGTCCTAGATAAATTATAAATATGCATGATGTATATATTCTTAGTGTAATGAATTAGAAATACACACACAAACATACACGCTTCCAATAATGTTTTTTGGATTTATTTTTTTTAATTTTATTATGTTATGTTAATCACCATACATTACATCTTAGTTTTTGATGTAGTGTTCCATGATTCATTGTTTGCATATAACACCCAGTGCTCCATTCAGTACGTGCCCTCTTTAATACCCATCACCAGGCTAACCCATCCCCCCACCCCCCTCCCCTCTAAAACCTTCAGTTTGTTTCTCAGAGTCCATAGTCTCTCATGGTTCGTCTCCCCCTCCAATTTCCCCCCCTTCATTTTTCCCTTCCTGCCATCTTTTTTTTTTTTTTTAACATATATTGTATTATTTGTTTCAGGGTACAGGTCTGTGATTCAACAGTCTTACACAATTCACGGCGCTCACCCTAGTACATACCCTCCCCAGTGTTTTTTGGATTTAATTTGCCTTTGTCATTATGTCTATTTTAATGGAATTTTTCTTTTTAAACACTTCTTTCTTCCACAAATCTAATTTACCAGCCACTATAAATTCCAAAACTTCATGAATTTCATTTTTTTGAAATTATTCTTTATTTCAGTAGGGACTGGTTAAAGAACAATACAGAATGTGGTATTATTAGAAATCACTCAAGTGCTGGCTAGCTACCAAGAATCTCTTTAGAATGAGAAAATGGATTTTTACAATCATAGTAAAACTGAATCTATTTTGTTAGAGCAGGGTAACATTAACCAAACTCACTTAAGATAGACTACTAATTTAGACATTCACCACATTCTCATTTTTACTGCCACCCTTGCTTCTCATGCTTCAGCATAATGGCATCCCTTCAGTTTCATAATATGTGACATAATTAGGACCTTTGCATATACATTCCATCTTCCTGAAATGTTCTACTCATCCCTCTTCATTTTCACCTAACACCTATTCCCTCTTCTAATCACAGATTAAAAACTACTTCTGTTATGTCTTCCCTGATTATGAGTATGTAAAATAGGTAAAATCTTTGAGCTACAATTTCACATTACTGTCTACATTTTTCAACACTCATCAGGTTTCAATTACTTGTTCAATGCCTATATTCCTTGTATATTGTAAACTCCATGAGGGCAGATAACATGTTTGTTTAATTTAATAATCTTAGGGATATGCACAGAGCATATGATATGTTCCATACTTAGCAGATGTATGAATAAATGAATGACACTTGATTACTTTATGTGTCATAAAACTTATGTTACCATAATAACGTTATCTCCCTGTTAGTAGGGGTTTATGGCTAAATTATAGTCTAATTAGAAGCTTGTTTGATCAGCACTGAATTAGAATAGGAAAAGGCAGTTATTAGGGTTAACATTTCTAGGCTACAACAGCCAAATTGGATTATTTCCAGAGTACAATACTTGTCACAGGGATAAGAATGATCAGGTCCATGTGCTGGTGGGCTGTTCCATTCAGGTGACTTCTAGTCCTTTGGAGTCTCTATCTCTGTAAACTGGACAAGTTATAAACTGTAGATTAAGGTTTTGCTTCCTAATGTTCATATTTAATCCCTGCCTCATAGGGTTTTTCACAAATCGTTTTGACTGAAGTTTGAGTGTTCTTAAACACTTATACACATGTTATACAGACTATCACTTGCCTAGGAAAATTAGTTTAGCAGAATCCTTGGTACATATTATATGCTAAAAAGAAAATGTAGTTTTCATTCATTCAACAGACATATCAGACATTGTGCTGGGGAATAGATTTATACTGCTTAACAACATATTCATTACTTTTGCTCTCATGGAGCTTATAGTCTATTCCCTTCTCCATATGTCTTACAGAACTTAAAGTTTCTTAACCAGTTCTAAAAGTGGAGACATGCCTTGGTTTAAGAGTTGCATAAAATAGTCCACTTGATCTTGTCTTCCAAATAATTCTTGTTATTACCTAATATGTTTCATGATCTTCTTGATGATAGAACCATATTGGCCTGATATGATAAAAAAATATATACTAAAACATAACTGAAAAAGAAGCATCCTGGGATAACCTTTTTCATTATTTTTTTCTGAAGTGCATTACCTCGTACTTATAATTAATTATACCACTACATTTTTGCCTCACATTTAATTTTCTGCATACACATTGTTATGGTTTTAAGACATTATTCTTTTGTCTTCTGTTATGAAATTGTATATAAATTCATCATCCTAAATAAAATATAATGGAAAATTTCTAGTTAAAATCAGTATCTATTAAGTAGCTATTACATGTGATACATTATTCTAGAAGTTTACAATACCATAAAAAGAAAAAGGAAAAATAAGTGTAAGCAACCTAGTTTTGTATTTTGTATTATTTGCTTGGAGAAATGGTATTAGAAGTTCCAAATAACAAGGTATAGGGTAGAATTATTTAAGACTTCAGAAAAGAGAAACATTTAGATTGTGTTTGTCAGAGAAAATTCTACAGAAATCACACAACCTGAGCTGGGTGTTGAAGGGTGGTAGCCTTTTGACCAGTTCTCCTAAATTCCTGACTATGGCGTTTCCATTATGCCAAACTATCATTTATATGTTCCCATATTTAGTGGGTAGAATTGTGTCCCCTTCAAGAATATGTTTGAGTCCTAACCACTTGTACCTGGGAATGTGACCTTATTTGGAAATAGAGTCTTTGTTGATGGATTCAAATCAAGATAAGGTCAGATTAGACTAGCTAGGCCCTAATCCATTGACTGTTATCCTAAGAAGAGCAAAATTTGGATATATAGAGACACAGGAAAGAAGGGCATGTGATGATGAGGCAGAGATTGAAATGATGCATCTACAAGCCAAAAAACAACAAGGATTGCCAGCAACCATCCAAAAGCTAGAAAGAGGCAAGAAAGAATACTTCACTAGGGCCTTAAGACAGAGCATAGTTGACACTTGATTTCTAACTTCTCGTGTCTAGAACAGTGAGATAATAAAATTCTGGTGTTTAAAGATGCCTAACTTGGGGCACTTGGGTGGCCTAGTCGGTTAAGCATCTGCCTTCTGCTCAGGTCATGATCCCAGGGGCCTGGGATCAAGCCTCACATTGGGCTCCCTGCTCAGATGGGAATCTGCTTCTCCTTCTGCCCCTCCCCCTGCTTGTGCTCCCTCCCCCCCCATCTCAAATAAATAAAATAAGACACCTAATTTGTGGAAGTTTATTATAACATTCTTGGGAAATTAATAAATTAACAGCGATTTTCAGTAATTTGTTTGCTAAGCTGTTTCATATAGTGCGAATCTTATTTAAGGATTCAGAGGACACATAGCAACAATATAAAAAAATATATGGTGGAGTTACTTATGTTTCCTACTTCCATTAAATGAGATCATTGTGGAGAAATGAAATTTGAATTTCCTGATTCTAACCACAGACAACTGGAAGGTAGAAAATTAGATTTTACTCATTTTCTCTTCCTATTGCTTAAAAAATAACAGAAATAATGATATAGATGGAAATAAATGGTTTTTAGAAGGTGAAAATATGATCATGGGTTTTTGTTTTGTTGAATCTCAATTGGAATGGAAAGATGACTATTTACATCTTTGACATCAGTCAAATTTAGTTTGTCTGGCTAGAAACTATACCTAGGGAAATGGCTCTTCTGTAAACTTGACAAGAAACATGCAATTCTTTTACTGGCCAGTTCCTTTTTATAATGAAAATATTCATAGTAGTAGAAATTCTTATTGTGCCTAATGAATTAATAACTTCTTTATATGGGTTTACATTATATTTCATGTATACCTGTATTGTGGTACTCATCACATTGCATTAGGGACCTTTTTGTCTTTCTTACACTAAATAGTGAGTTCCTAAAGGATAAAATTATTCATTCATATGTGTATTGCCTAGTGTAGTGCTTAGTGCATGGCAGATGCATAATAAATATTTGTGAATTGAAACAATTATGATAGGCAGAGTTTTGAATGGCCATATCCATTCCAGGTGTAGTTTATTTTAATGTAATTTCCAAATAATAAGAAGCTTCAGAACTTTTCTTTGACCTTATTCCAGTAAGGAAGGCAGTTGTGGTATGATTTAATTATGCATTCTCTCATAGGATTTTAGTTTAGACTCTTTCCTTTGTATAGTTGAGTTGTTTGACAAAGTGTTTTATTTAAGAAATGCTGAAGTCCATTTGGCACACATCATCTGCTGTATGTGCCGGAGACCATGTTGAGGAAAAAAAAAAAAAAAAAAAAAGACAACCAAATAAGACCTTGCTCTTGCCCATAGGAGAGAGAAGAGACAGTTCCTCCCAAATGAGGCAGAAGGTGCTGTGCAGGCCCGGAAGAAGAGCATCTGGACCTGGAATCGGTAGAATGTAGAGAAAGGAAATCATTTAAAAATACCAAGGCAGTTTCTTATAAATTTAAAATACTTTTAAGACCTTATCTATATTATTTGGAAGAAAACTAATCCAAGTTTCATTATAATAGTGCTCTTAAACCAGAGTGTCTTGTTGCAAGTTTTCAAGCAGTTAGGAAATATTATAACAAAGAACTGAAGCAGTGGTTTCAGTGACTCCTCAGAGAACTCCAAAAGTTAGTAATAAATGGGAAAGCTCTTCAATAATTTTACTCCAACAAATATTTGAAGTATGTCCCTCTAGTGTGCCACTCCCTAGCTATGTCATATCCATATGATTTGCCTTCATCTAATTTTGTACAAAAGATTAGAGTTCCAGTTCTAACATTCAAAGAATCTTCATTTTTCTCTAGCTAATGCATCAATTCCTTTAAACTTACTATGTTATCTCAAGTGCAGTCTTTGTAAGAGTTTAAATTTTGGCAGCCTATATATAATATCCTCTCTACTTCAGAATAAAAACATGGAACTAAGCTGAATGGAAGAAAAATCAAAGTTTGATATTAGGTAAAATTGTTCTGGCTATTAACTATTGTCAGCAAGCACATTTGGGGACTAAGATTATCTGTGGTAGAAATATAAATGTAGGTTTTATATTAATAAAATAATTTTAAGTTTGCTAATCTTAGAATTTATTAAGAATATATTTGACAAACTACTTTTTTTTTTACCTAGTATGTATTGAGTAATGGTATTTATTCTGAGAAATTCTAAATTATTTTTACGCTCTCAATCATCTGCTTAATATTTGAATTTGAAGGATGATTTAGGATAATTAAGGATAATAAATATTTGGGAAAGAAATAAATGACAAAAAATTACATTCAAATATACTTTTTCCCCCTGCATCAAGGTTGCTAAAAAATTGTAATAATCCTTGCCCAAAGAAGGATTTCCATCAAGCTAATATATAAAGTGCCTTTGAAACAAACGATGTTCTCACAGGCTTTGCTTCAATAATCTTGGGGGTTGCAGAGAGTAACAGATACAAATGAGCTAGTATTCTCACCTCCCTTGTGTTCTTTGCTCCAGGAGCCCTGGCTTGGTGTCCTGAATACAGTGGTCCAATTCTGAAGGTATTCTGTAAGCACTTCTCTCTACATTTACATGTAGATGGGATTCGTAGGAGGATTCTGCCCAGCCCTTACATTTTGAATAGAATAAGAAAATGATGCACTGCTTTTAGCTAACTCATGGTATTTCCAAACTAGTTTTCCCCAAAAAGAAATAAAAGAAAATAAAATGTGGACTTTATAGTAAATATTTCCACCTTCATTAAAAGCCAACATAGGGGTGCCTGGGTGGCTCAGTCGGTTAAGCTTGGACTCTTGATTTCCACTTGGGTCACGATCTCAGGGTCCTGAGATGGAGCCCCGCACTCAGTGGGGAGCCTGCTTGAGATTCTCTCCGTCCCCCTCTGCCTCTCCCCTCTGCTCTCCTTTGTGCATGCCCTTGCACTCACTCTCTCTCAAATAATCTTAAAAGCGCCAACATAGGCATCCAAATATTAACCACAAATGAAGCTATTAAACCCATCAAATTTATACAAAAGCAAAGTGACTAAAGATAAGGATAAAAATTTAAGAAGTTATGATATTTTATGTTTTATGTTCCTGTATTTTAAGGAAAGGTAGGCTGGATTTTCATATGGTTAACTTATAATTTTTTTATGTAGGAATATTTTAGGACAAGGTACATATTTCATGTTTAACTTATTGAATTTATTTATACAACAGAAGCTGTGTACCAGGCAGTGGATGTTTATGAGAATTGGTACCATAAGAAAATACTTAATCTTTCTATTTGATCTCCAGTTTGTCTTAAAGGGATCTGTGTAGCACTGGGGGCAAAGGGTATATCCTCTAATCCCAAGAACCACCAAGTAGAGCTGTGCAGGTGGTGTAACGTACAACACCAGGAGACTCCTGTCACATCATAGTCTATGTGAAGTGGCACCCCTGAGTAAATAGTGCTCTGCTTCTGCACTGAATGCAGTTTATTGTTTCAGCCCTGACATGGCCAGGATCGTCTTCTCCTGCTCACACTATACCCATGTGACTAAAAAGTTATTTTTGTGAGTGAAGAAATGTCTTTCCTAGCTTCACACTCCTCCCTTTACTTTTGCTCCAGATTTTGCTTCTACATTTCACTCTAGAAACTCCAATTAGACATCCCAGAAACCAAACCCATGATCTTGTGCTGGGGACAAGCATCCTCACTGGTCTCTTTTATGTCAAAAATACTATAACTCTTAAATGACACAAAAATAGACTCAAAATGGTTGAAAGACCTAAATGTGAGACAGGAGTCCATCAAAATCCTAAAGGAGAACACAGACAGCAACCTCTTCGACCTCAGCTGCAGCAACTTCAGCCTCAAGTATTTCTGACTTGTGTTATGATCCACTCCTAGTACCTAAGTCATCAGGCAGTTGATGTATTCTTTGCCATTTCTTCCATATCACTCCCTTTCTTTGTGCCCCTGGTGACGTCACACCAGCCTTAACTTGTTTCCAGTCTTTTTTTTTTTTTTTTTTTAAGATTTTATTTATTTATTTGACAGAGAGAGACACAGTGAGAGAGGGAACACAAGCAGGGGGAGTGGGGGAGGGAGAAGCAGGCTTCCGGCTGAGCGGGGAGCCCGATGCGGGGCTCGATCCCAGGACCTTGGGATCATGACCTGAGCTGAAGGCAGACGCTTAACGACTGAGCCACCCAGGCGCCATCATTTCCAGTCTTTGTTGTGTATTGGAGGCATTTTCTAACTAGCCCGACTCTATTATTCCCTTCTTCTCATTAATGGTAGAGCAATTCACGTTTTGTTCATCTTAACTAAAATCCTTGACTCACTGTTGCCTTCAGGAGTAATTTCAAATTCCTTAGGTTGACATGCAGAAGCCTATGTAACCTGGATACATTTCTACTTCTCAGATTTTAATCACCACTATGAGTACATTTGACTAACATCGAAGCAATCTAGTTATTTTCTTTAAACATGCTGTACAAATCAACTCATGTTTCATTTTCACACCATCTCTCACATGAAATAATCCTCTTCTCTAAAAACCCATATTATTTTGATATCCTTTCTCTTATTTGAAGCCTTGAATGTTAGTCTTCATCATTTGGAAGTGCCTCTTGCAGCTTTTTGTATATGTTTTGAGGTCATAATACTTCTAATATAACAGGGGTTTTATTTTTGTTTGTTTATGGGCTTATTTTTATTCTTTTTTGCATTTAGTCCACTTTCTGAAGGTTTTTTAATGTTTTACTTTTAATTTTTAGATAATTGTAGATTCATATTTAGTCATAAGAAATTACATAGAAATTGCTTATGGCTTTCACTCAATTTCCTTAACTTCCTGTGTAACTATATAGTACAGAATCACAACCAGAAAATTCATTTTGATAGAATCCATCTAATTTATTCCCATTTCACTTGTGTGTGTACTCTTTTTTTGCATTTAGTTCTATGTAATTTTATCACATGTGTAAACTCATGTGCCCACTGCTATAGTCAACACACAGAACAGTTCCACCAAAAGAGTCTATCCTCCTACTCTTTTATAGCCCTTTCCACGTCTCTTCCTGGCCCCTCTCTAATATCTGGCAACTATCTTCATCTTTATAACTTTGCCATTTTAAGAATACTACAACAGCTTTTTCAAACCATATCTCGATAAATAAATGATTAATTATTAGATGATTAAAATTTTGACATCTTTGTGCTTGTGGTGACATTATAATTGAAAATTGTCTCCCCAGACCTTCCCATATAAAACAAACAAAAAAACATTGGCCACATTATTATAACCACAGTTTATAGCTCTATTATTGTTCTTTCATTTGGAATCCACTATACATACCTTTGTAACTGAGGATAGGAGATAAAATGTGCTCAGCTTTTATTTTTAAATGTTACATTAAAAAAGACTATCTAAAATATTTTTAAGAATAAGAAGCATTTTTATATACAACATGTGCTAGCTCTACCACTGAATTGTTGGTTCAGCTTAGCCTTAGGATTTACTCTTTCTGGGTTTTACATTTCTCAGTTCTTCTTATGCCTTTGGAGATTTAATCAAAAGAAACTTTGTTTCATAATTGTATAACTACCTTATCTTCAGTCAAGCTCTTTCAAATATTTAATACTTTGCTCCTCTGTTGATGAGAAGTGAATTATGCAAGCCTCTGGTAGGTCTGGTACTATTGATTATATTCGTGTATTGAAGCTATTCCATGGTAATCTTCAGCATGAAATATTTAATATCTAGCATGGTTTTATGAGATCATTTCAGATGTTTAAAATATTGATAAGGCAGGAGGTAGTATGCTTAGCTTATTTGGATAGAAAAACTAGGTTAATAGTTACAAATTATAAAGGGAGAACATTTTGGCTCAAGGTAAATAGTGATTTAAAATGATTAATGCTTTCCCCCCGAAAAGATAAGTGATTGCTTATAGGTTGTAAGATCCTTTCTTTGGAAAGACTTATACAGAGGTAGGCAATTGATTATTGGCAATAATGGATGCATGAAATCAATAGTGATTATTCTAGATGATTATTAGAAAATGTTTTTAATGCCAGGCTGCACTTTTTATTGACAATCTCATCACTATTTCCCAAGTATTATTAACATGTAAATGGTATGTTCATCAAATAAAACTCATTTAGACTGAATTTTGCTTAGACCATTCTTGCTACTACAGCCTTCACTTAGCCATACACCAATCACTTCAGCCACAAATTTATAAGAAATAAGGGGCAGTAAATGTTTGAGAACACGATTTTGACATAACTGAACTGTTTAAACATAACATTAAATGCTATTTTCATTCTCCTAAAGTAATTGCCAATTATATAATGGTTCTATTTTCATATATGAAGGAATAATCTGTACAAAATCATTTATGCCCTTGGAATAGAGTTTTCTGGATAAATTAGAAATTTACACTGGTCTCTTTTCAGATTAAGTTTGTGGCTTAAGAAACACAGGCGATATTATTCATGGATTATTAAGACACTCCATGGCTATAAAACAAAGTAAATAAAGCTACAAGGAGTATCATCAATTATTAAACACATAGCCTTAGCCTCTTTAGCTCTATGGCCTACCAGATGTTCTGACTACAGAGTATACAACTATATGATACATAATTCCATTTATTAAGCCTTTGATTGGAGTAGGCAAAAAAATTACATTCCAATTTTCTAGTTATCTGGGTTTCTGCAAATGACATACTATTAAAAACCTGGTAGAAAGGTCTGCCTTAAGGTTATACATCCCATAGCTTTTGGTAATATTCAGTTTCCAAATTGAAATAACTTAATTATATTCTCCAAGGATCCATTTTCAGAGTAGGTGCAGCTGTTGCATTTTCTTTTTTAGAAAGACAATTATAATTACAGGCAACTTAAGGAGATGGAATTAATAATGCATTATAGTTTTGAAGAAACAGATTAAAGTGTGAGTTCATGTAGGAAAAAGAGATTGGTGATAATAGACTAATAGAAGATCAGATATTCTCTGTGTGTGTATGTGTGCACTTTAGCTCACATTTTGGAAAGAGTATAATAACAATAAATTTATTTTTTAAGAGAGAGTCATCTACTGTTTACTACATACCAGACAGTATATAGATATTCAGTGAAAAGGACACAATATTTAACAAGAAAATCACAATCTGGCAAGGAAAACATTTATAAATAGTCCATGAGAGGTTCTTAAAGATATGTATAAAACATATCTGAAGCAATATAGGAAAAAAAGACTGACTCATTGATACAAGGGAAACTTCACAGAGAGTATATTTTAGCAAAATCTTAAAGCCAGGTTTATAATTAGGGTGCTGTAGGAAGTAAAATTAGGCAACGTTCCCTAGGAAATTTTGGCCAGTGGCATTTATGTACAAGTTACGGAGTTTGCCTTTTGGAGAGCAATTTGAAAAAAACATGCTGAGGTAGGATTTCCTTTGGCTCTTTCCTCCACTTCCCGCCTACCTTTCTGCCCAGAATGTGATGGCCATGCATAAAAGGGAGGCAGCTATCTGCAAGCATGATGACCGAAGCCAATATTATGTATTGGTCAGGGTCTAGGCTGAGGAGAGAAACAAATTAACACCCTGACATCTCAGTGGCTTAATAAACGAAGGCTTATTTCTCACTCAAGCAAAGTCAGTTGTAGTCTCAGTCCTTCTGCAGGGCAACCGCCATTTATTTATTTATTTATTTATTTATTTATTTATTTATTTATTTATTTATTTATTTATTTATTTATTTATTTA
>NW_023270415.1:57234929-57293580 GCF_011800145.1 Mirounga leonina | reverse complement strand
TTATTTATTTATTTATTTATTTATTTATTTATTTATTTATTTATTTAAAGATTTTATTTATTTATTTGACAGAGAGAGACACAGCGAGAGAGGGAACACAAGCAGGGGGAGTGGGAGAGGGAGAAGCAGGCTCCCCGCAGAGCAGGGAGCCCGATGCGGGACTCGATCCCAGGACCCTGGGATCATGACCTGAGCTGAAGGCAGTCGCTTAACCAACTGAACCACCCAGGCGCCCAGGGCAACTGCCTTTTAAACAGCGACTCCAGGGATCTAGTCTCTTGCTTTCTCGTATGTACAATTACAGTGCAGAGCTTCTAAGTCAGGGAGGGAAGAGAGATGAAGAAGGTCATGAAGAGGCTCTTCACTATCTTAGTTTGAAAATGACACAAAACTTCCGCTCTTAATGCATTGGTCAGAACTAGTCACATGATCCTGCCTTCCTGCAAAAGGGCAAGAAAATACAGTCTTCATTGTGCTTAGGAAGGGCAAGACTACTGGAAAGTAAGGAGCATCAGTGAGTGCAAAACTCTAAGGCACCCTAAGCAATTATATCGGCCCTGTACTGCCCACCTCTGGACATCTTGCTGTATAAGAACAATATATTCCTATTCATTAGGTCCACTGTAAGTCAGATTTTTGTCCCCTAGAGCTAAACAGAATCCTAGCAGATTCAAGAAAAAAATACAAATGTGTAATTTAGTTTAAATTAGTTCTCCAAATAAATACTGTTTTACATTCATGGAATTTAAAATAAGTTATTTTTAGTTTAAACCCCATAGTACTAATATAAAACGAAGCAGACAAGGATAGCACTAGAACTGAGTGGGCACTGAAGTGGAGAAGGGCATGGTGTTCCAAGCCTGCAGACAGTGAGACCCAAAGGTTTGCTATGCTCTGCTATTTCCTTCACCGTGAGAGGAGAGGACTTTCCTGGAATAGATTAGGCATATATTTATACTCTAAAGTACTAGGTGTCATTGTGAGTGTATGCCAAGTTTAAAATAGCCTGTTCTAAAGAACCAAATTAAAGCCCATTTTGAAGCAAATTAGGGAACTTAATATAATTTACTTTATTTTGGTCCTTTTGATAAGGAGGGAGTTAATATAGATCCAAAAAATCCTTTGTCTTGTTTACTCCTCCTGTCGTTTATTTGTGCTTATTTGCTTGAGACTTTGTTTAACTCCTTAGTTACTCTTGTCTTAAATAAACAGCATTACTTGTGACACTCCACAACGTTGACACTGTCAACGTTAGACAGTGGGTTTTTCTTGCTAGAATTTTTCCATTCACACTTTTTCACCTCTGGATTTGCCAGCCACAAAGCCATTTTAATAGCAGAGTCATTGATACTCAAATAGAAAATGCACTGTGCTATCTTTTTAACAATCGGGAAAGACCCAGATGCTTTGAGCTTTAATGGGAAACTTTTCTGGCACAGGAGGCTTAGTTCGGAGTATAACATGACTCTTAGCTTGTACTTCTGCAATATAAAATGCTGCTGTGGATAAGAATGCCAATTGACTTTTCTAACCAGGCACAAAAGGGTATACTGGCTCAGTCCTAAGGCCTAGGTGTGTTTACCACATGGAAATAGATGGGGAGTATGTGAACACTGGTTTTGGATCTTTAAGTTAGTTACTCTGCCATTTGTTGAGAAATGGCCCAATAAAGAGCTCTGGGTCTCACTAATCATATTAGCAACATTTCTTTTGTACAGGAGAATTAAAGATAAGTGGAAAGGAGTGCAAGGTGTGTGTTATGGGTTGAATTGTGTTTCCTCCAAATGTATGTGTTGAAGTCCTAACCCCAAGACCTGTGACTGTGAATTTATTTGCAAATGGGCTCTTTGCAGATGATCAAGTTAAAATGAGGTCATTAGGGTAGACTCTAATCCCATATGATAGTGTCCTTATAAAAAGGGGAAGTTTGGGCACAGACATGCACACAGGCAGAATTCCATATGAACATGGGGTGATTCCTTTACATGCCAAGGACCATCAAAGATTGCCAGGAAACTAAAGAAAGCTAGGGGAGAGGCATGGAACAGATTCTTCCTCATGTCCCTCTGAAGGGCCCAGTGCTGCCAACACCTTGATCTCAGAATTTTAGCCCACAGAGCTGTGAGAAAATAAATTTCTGTTGTTTAAATCATCTAGTATGTGGTACTTTGTGGAGGCATTCTCAGAAACTAATACAAAGTGTTAAGGGAAGTGAGTCCTCTCCTACAGACAAAGTAAAAATATGGAGAGATGAAGGTTGCTATGTGGATTAGATGAGGTAATGTATAAATGTGTTTAGTGGAGTGTACCACACCTGCTGAGCAGGAAATGGTGTTGCTATTGCAATTACCAATATTTTGGTCTTGATTTTGTGGTTACTGTGATGATCAAAACCACTGGAACAACCAACCTTACTTTGAATCCCAGCTGTACCACCTTGTAACTGTGTGGCATTGGACTTAAATTTTTCATACTTTACTATTCTCATCTCTAAGATGACCATGATAATCAGAAGCCTGTGTGGCTCAGTTGGTTAAGCCTTGGACTCTTCATTTCCACCCAGGTCGTGATCTCATGGGTTGTGGGATTAAGACCCGTCTGGGGCTCCGTCCTCAGTGTGGAGTCTGCTTGTCCTTCTGCCTGTCCCCTGCCCCTCCCTACCGCCTGCTCTCATGCTCTCTCTCTCATAAATAAATAAATATATAAATATATACACACCTACATACAAACATACATATGTAAAATGAACATGATATTAATGCCTACCTTATGGGAATATGAAGTTGTCAACAGAAGAGCTCAGTGTGGTCCTCCTTTCAATGCTCAATGCATTTTAGCTTTGATTATCATTATTTTCAGTTATCCAATTTCCTTTTATTGTTTGAAAGTAAGGGTTATATTCATTAGCTAAGCCTTCTCAATAGAGAGTACTGAAAAGTCACCCCAAATTTTCTACTTAATTTGCTGTAAAGTTAGAATTTTATTTAAAAAAAATCTTATTTTAGATAGAATTTTTTTCCCCTGGAAGTGAGATTTCATATGAAAAGTTTGTTTTAAAACTTTGAAACACCTCTCTGAACAATAATTAAAGCAATGAAATTATATTCAAAGTACCTAAGTCAGTCCCTTGTAGTCAATTAGGTGTCCAAAGAAATGCAATTATGTTTTAAACCACCAGGGCTTATTTAAACCACTGAAGCACAATGTTGCCCTGGTGATTTTAGGATAGTGTTATGGGAGATTTATTGAGGCCATTTATTATCTTCAAGTTAAAGAGCCATATATATTAACTCTTTTAAACCGTAAATACTCCATATATCAACTAACACAACCACTCTTTTCCTGGGTGCTGAATTTAGAAGAGAAAGAAACGTGCAAGTGATATTTTATAATATATTAGAAAAGCATCGAAATAAATCAGATGACTTCTGAGCATTTCTTCCTGCTCTGACATTTTCTGTTAATTTAGAAATATTTCACTGTCCCTTTTGCCTGGAACTGTGCTAATAACGTATCCAGTTAGGATACATTTTATGTGTTTCAAGGCTCTAAACTATATAAATTTCAGCACTTCACCAACTTTAAAGACTGGGTCCTTCTTAAATCTCTCTTCTGCGATTTAATCAATTCTCCACTATTGTGTCTTCAGTATGGATTGTTAATATTGACAGCCTTGTATTTGGGGTTGTTCTTTTGCCTGAAGTAATGTAATTATTGTTTTTGGTGACACTAACACCATAATCTCACACTGACTATGGCCATAGTTGACAGGGAGAAGAACCAGGAACACGGGAGGACTTATTCCTGAATAATGTGTATCAATTTATCAATAAATGAATATTTTGACAGTTAATGAACTAATGCCTTTTTCCAGCAGAAGTTATATGTTCATAGAATCTTTAAAGGGTCCTTATCTCTTCAGTAACTCATTTTAGGGTTGAGATAATTTCTCTCCCATCTAAGCTAAAAATTCTCTTCTGTTATTTTGGCCAACCTTATACACTTTTGTCCTTAGAAATTGTTGATGACAGTCGTTACCATGTTTCCTTAAGAGCAGTTTACATATTCGCAGTTCTTGGCTTAGTAATCTTTTGGCATGCTACATGTTTAATAAATATTTTTTGCCTTTAAAAACTCTATATACTGTCTGATATGGAGTGTGTGTGTACATATATATTTGTATATGTACATATATATGCATAGATTTACACATACACACACCTTGGTCAATTAAGTGAAAATAAAAGTGGTTGAAATAGTTATTTGACAACACACACAGATGAATGGAATAAAGGACTAACATTCTTGCATGGTGAAAAAAGAAGTTATCATTTAAAAGTCCTACTAATGTCTCAGAAAACGAAAAGACACTCTATAGGGAAAGCTTCACAGATGGGGATGGGAGTGGCTGGCAGTTGGCTTACATATACCAAGGAGGAACAATACACTAGGAAAACACTCTAGCAACAAATGAACTGTAAATTGGATAAGATGATAAATAGAAAAATTATTTTTAATCTTAATGTAAAATTGAGAAAATGGGATCAGAATAATTATCTCTAGCTTTGTTTTCCACATTTCCAGAGACAGCAGAAATGAAATAAGTAGGAAGAAAAAATTAGTGAGAAGAGACCAAATGAACAAATCTGAAAGTGGTTAAACATTTAGAAAATCATAAAAGAAATATTGACTTGGTAACTATCTTTAAATGTGTTCAAGTCAGTTACATTAAAAAGATTAAACATTATCCCTAAAGAGCTAAGAAATATGACAAAGGGAGGAAAAATAACTTGGCTGACTTTAAGAAAATATTCCATATATATAAATAGGTATATGGGTGTGGGTGTGTGCGTGCACACAGTTATATATATATAGATAGATGATAGATAGATGATATATAGATAGATAACTATATATACAGGTACCTAAGATAAAAATTTATTTTTCTCATGATTAAACTTCATGTAGTTAATATCTTACTGATTTTACTGATTTTGGAGTTTTATCTTAAAGTCTAATTTTCAAAGTACTTCTTCATTCATTTAACTCTTATTCTTATTTCTTTTAGTGTTTGACATTGATTTTATGTTTATTATTATTCCTATAATTGCATTATTTATCAGCTTAATATTCAGTATATTTCCGCTCTCTTTTTTAAATTTTCCTTTTCATAATAGCTATAATATGTGGATAGGCCTCACCCTGGTATAGTAATTTCTCAAGCTTCTTCAGGATTTTCCAAAAAGTCTAGTGTTAGATCTACAAAAATTACTGGAATATTTGATAGATTCACAGAATAAAATTCTTTTCAAGAGCACAGAGACCCATATTACTTGTTGGCTTATTTCATCTATTACCCATTTACTGATGAGCTATTTATTGAAAAGTTCATGATTTAAGTTTGACTGGCTTCCTGCTCAAACAGAATGCCTTCAAATAGCCTATTTTGACTAATATATCTATATTTTATTTTATTTTTTTTAAAGATTTTATTTATTTGAGAGGGAGAGAATGAGAGACAGAGAGCACGAGAGGGAAGAGGGCAGAGGGAGAAGCCGACCCCCCGCCGAGCAGGGAGCCCGATGTGGGACTCGATCCTGGGACTCCAGGATCATGACCTGAGCCGAAGGCAGTCGCTTAACCAACTGAGCCACCCAGGCGCCCCTAATATATCTATATTTTAAATTAAGTATACTTATACACACATAAACACACACACACGCTCACCTATATGCGAGCAATGTTTAGTAAAAGAAGACACAATATCTGACCACATGGGGAGTGATTTACATGAATTATTTCTGTATACTGAAGAGTTCAAAATGTAAATAAATGTGCTTTCTACAACAAAAATAAAATCCATAGACTTAGATTAAATACCTACCGAATTTAGGACAGTCTGTGCAAATAAGATGTCACGTTATAGGAGAAAAAGCCCAATAGACTTTGAAGAAGACTAAGGCAGTGTTTAACCTTCTGATCAGTATTTCTGAGAAAGCCATAGATGTTTTCAGTGCTAGAGTGTTGGAAACTAGCAGGCTGGATTCAAGCCCTATTTTTACCAATTATCAGCCATATGTCCACAAACAGTTTAGTTAACCTACTTAAGTTTTCCCTCATCTGAAGAAATGGAATGGTCGAAGGATTTTCTACATCTTTTTGGTGAAAACTAAAAAGCTAAGTAACTCAGTACCTAGGGCGTGCGCCTCTGATTCACTTTGGGACAACTTCATTAGCTTCATGACTGCAAGGGAACATCCTTCTGCTTTGCTGGCCCTGCACGGACAGACAAGAATGAGTTGAGCAGAGATAGTAATGTACTAGCACTTTATAATTCCATTTTAGAGTAGGGATAGTGACTTCCTTTCAGAGTGGACCCTTACTGGAAAATCAAGGTCCTGGTAGAGTGTGAGGGTTACAGGAAACTAAACATTTCCACTTGACCATTTTTCTATAACCTTGTTTCCCCAGGTACACTCTTGGAGCACAAGAAGATGACCAACGATGAGGTTCTTTTTCTTTGCTTGCCATTCTAAGAGGAAGCAAATACCAGTCTTATATTACTAGGAGACCTAAAAGATGGTCCTTCAGGAGTCAGTCCTTAATACTGATTAACCCAGGGGTTCCTGGGTGGCTCAGTCAGGAAAACGTCCGCCTTCGGCTCAGGTCATGATCCCAGGGTCCTGGGATTGAGCTCAGCATCAGGCTCCCTGCTCAGTGGGGAGCCTGCTTCTCCTTCTCCCTCTGCCATTCCCCTTGTTTGTGCACGCGCTCTTGCTCGCAAATAAATAATAAATAAATAAATAAATAAATAATAAATAAATAAATAAAATCTTTAAGAAAAATACTGACTAACCCAAATTCAGGCATCATCCCAAACCCTACTCCTAACTTATTACTATGGGATAGTATATCAACATTACAAAGCATTTTTCTTAGTCCTCACCTGTTTGAGAATTCGAACCAACAGCTCTACTTTCTCTAGAGATAGTTCATGATTTTAGATGATCCTTGCCAACATATCCTTTTCTTAACCTACAAATTTGTCCTGTATGTTAGAATCAGGAGTGAGGACAGAGTCTGATTTAGCATCACATGTGGCATAGTGATTGATACTTGTGAAGCTTGTTTTGTCAGGTTTATACTAGGAAAACAAGCCCAAGCAAAGAATACTGTAGATTCTTCTCTGATTTAGTGAAAGCTTGAATCCAAAGCACAGTTGACTTAAAAGGGTGAGGTTAAATAAATGCCACAGAAAATAATTCTGTTACTCTCATTAAAATTTTCTGTTCCTGATGACCAAACATACCTTTAGTGTCTTCTTTTTTTTTTTTTTTTTAAGATTTTATTTATTTATTTGAGAGGATGAGAGGAGAGAGAGAGCACATGAGAGGGGGGAGGGTCAGAGGGAGAAGCAGACTCCCCGCTGAGCAGGGAGCCCGATGCAGGACTCGATCCCGGGACTCCAGGATCATGACCTGAGCTGAAGGCAGTCGCCCAACCAACTGAGCCACCCAGGCACCCTAGTGTCTTCATTTTTAAATACTCAATTTCATCTGTTCCTTTTCTTTTCTTTTTGTTTATTTTTAGTTTTTATCTGAATTCTCTACCTCTATCCCCCTACTTTCTATTCCTCCACAATGAACTATAGATACGGTCTAGACCTAATACTTAAAAGCACTGTTTTTTCCTCTAATATCTACACTAAAAACTTGAAAACCCTCACAACAATCTTGACATTTCTCTACAATTTATGGATGAGGACCCTGAAGTTTAAAATGTTAATTATTTTGTCCGAATTATCCTCCTACTGATTTCCAGACCTGAGATTTGAAACCTGGTCTTCACCCCTATATCACATTGTGAAAAATGAGTGTCATTCTTCTCTAATGCATTACAAGTCCTGATCTTTTATCCCAAAATACTGTAAAATAAAAAGGTAAAATTTAGACTTGGCTATTCTACCACTAATCATTAATCTACTCTGTAACATAATATATAGAACAAGATGATCTACTTTTTTTTCTGGGTTTTTGACCTTGAGAGAAGAACAGAGCCAAGATCTCCACACTTTTTAAACTTGCAAACCTATCAGGAAAAAAAAGAACTTACATTTCCAATATATGTTTAGTTGCTTATTTGTTCATTTGTAAAGTATATATGTATGTATACATATATCCAATATATGTTATATAACAATATATGTAGTACATAACATAAAATATAACCATAATGTGCTAGTGTATTATAGAATATATGACTATGTAATATATATCAATACTAATAAATCATGTGCGTTCCACACATGATATGGAGACTATGGATTCTGAGTCTTGTGAGCTTCATTCAGAACCTCAGCTACTCATGCTGTAATATAATCTGAGCCCCAATGACATCATAAGGGAGGGTGTGAAGAAATGTAATATAAAGATCGGACAAAGGAAAGACAGGCTTTTATGCCCCTCCCCATCCCTTGTCTTTTATTTGGACTTCAGGTATCTGAAACAAGTTTTTGATATGCTTAGAACTTAAAATAGCAAGAGACAGCTTCTCTAGACTAATTTTATGGTTTTATTATCATAAACTAAGGGTGACCTAAGAAATAACGTATTTAAATACTTTTTTATTGCCAAAGAAAGTAGCCTGGTAAAATCTAAGCGAGCCCAAACTACTGTGTTTGGTATGTATTTAACTAATACCTAATTAACTTATATCCAAAAACTCTAGATCACCAACAATATCAACTAATTACATAATTGTATATTTTCCACTAATTTATTATGTAGAATATAGCAGGAAATCACATAACTTAAAAATAATCATTCCAGGGGTGCTTAATTGAAAATATCAAGTTGTATTGCTTTAAACAATATCCAAGAGGTGCCTGTGTGGCCAGTTGGTTGGGCATCCAACTCTGGATTTCAGCTCAGGTGTGATCTCAGGGTTCTGGGATCCAGCCCTCTGTGGGGCTCTGCACTCTGCAGGGAGTCTGCTTGGGATTCTCTCTCTCCCTCTGCCCTTCCCTCCTCCCCTGCTCATGCTCTCTCTCTCTAAAATAAATAGATAAATCTTTTAAAAAAATATATCCAAGCTAAATTTTTGGTGGCTCCATACTGTGGTACATAATTTTGTCTGCATAATGCAATAGATCCAGGATATTTTCTAGTAGATGTTTTCAGTGATGCGCTGCTGAACTCCCTCTTCCAAAAGAAAGGGGGAAAAAAAGTCCTAAATGTGACATATTTCAATTCCATGACAAACCAAGCTACTAATATGCCATCACTGAACATGGAGTTATGAAGACATGTGCAGAATTTTTTCTTACAAGCTGGTACCAGGAGGCTCTAGCTCACGACTGGATGGTTTATCTTGTTCCTCTATTAATTACCTTATACTAATTTCCTTAATGGGTCAGTATTATCCCACTGTATTTTTTTTTAAAGATTTTGTTTGTCAGAGAGAGAGAGAGGGCACAAGCAGGGGGGGAGTGGCAGGCAGAGGGGGAAACAGGCTGCCAACTGAGCAAGGAGCCTGATGATGGACTCCATCCCAGGACCCTGGGAACATGACCTGAGCTGAAGGCAGATGCTAAACTGACTGAGCCACCCAGGCATACTTCCCACTGTATTATTGATAAAAGTATCAGATGCTTTGAGAGAGTGAGGTGGAACTTAAAAATCAATTATAAAGAAACATGTCTTTTTAAAGAATTCCAAGTTTGATGTAACTTGTTTATTAGTCATATTTCTTCATGAATAGCTTGCTCTGGAAACATGTTAAATAGATGAAACATTAAACAGAGTAGAAAAGGAACACAAAACTAAATTTATATGTATTTTTTAGCAAAATGGACAAAATGGGGACTTATTGATTCATACTAATTGTATTCATAAATTATTTTTAATTTAATCCACCAATTCAAGGACTACTTAAGGTTAACTAATTACCTAAGCTAGTTAATGATGTTTGAGGATAAAGACAAAGCAAATGATATAATGTAAAACTATTGAAATTATTTTACAACATACTGATTGTAATAAGCCTCTGTCATTGTAGCAATAAGGAATAATATGGTTTAAGCAATGAATTTTAAAGAACTCTTTTAATATATTGTAAAATGTAACAGTACTTAAAGCCTAGTAATAGATCATTTTCAATTCATAATTATTATAATATTACATTTATTGATATTCACTTTGCTCCAAAAAATCTATAAATAGAAATTACATGTAAAGGAAGTAGGATATCTTCACCTGAACAAACTCAGTGGAAAAATGTTTGGTTTGTAGGTAATTGTTTCTAACAAATAGACGAAAATACTGTGACATGGATCAGTAGTTTGCAGACTGATTTATTGAGAACAGCAGGTGGCTAACAACTAAACTTACAAGATGGTGTCTCTGAACAGTGTGCTTGTTTTCTAGGTCAGGGTTTTAATTTTCAAAGGAAACCAAGTGTACAGGTAATAAGTCTGACATGGATTGAGATGCAGTTTCATCAAGAAATTAAATATAAATTTGATAATTCAGCAACCAAATTATATATTAAACATTGAGCATGCTGTTTTTAATATAAAATGTAATTTATTTTATTTTAATTTTTTGGTAATATCTATTTTAAATCAGTATAGTTTCCAAACGAATATCCATGCAGTGAGGAAATGCTTGAATAAATAACTTTTTGCCTCACAGCAATGCCTTACTATTAGTTGGATAGGAAATATGGTGGAAGAAGGCAGAATGTCCTATTGTTACAGTGCGAATTTAAAGGCTATCAGGAAATTTGAATCCAAATCTCATTTTATTACTATAGGGTGTGTAGTTTTGTTTTCTTTTGCCTTTTATTTTTCTAGTCAGATTCCTTACAAGCTAAAATAAAGGAAAACTTCAAATGACTGAAATGTTTGAATTCCTTCTGAAAAAGGAAAAAATGGTAATGTAAACAGTCAAAATTATTATTAAAATTAGTTCTTGTAAGTTGGACTTTAAGAAAATGACAATTAGAAATCACTAAACCTATAATAAGTTATAACTCTTTTCATACATACATACAAGCCACACCAACAAGCAGAAAATACTTTTGTATAGTTTCAGAAAAATTCAATGATGGTGTAAATATAGCTTTGTAAAACAAATTCCCAGACCGTAGGTTTGGGAATTAGTTTGAATAAGTATATATGTAAGTCGATCAAATATCAATGAATAAACAATGAAAGCTGTTTGTATGAAAACCATTTGAATGCTTTGGGAAAACTTGATAAGGATAAATCACTAAAAATTCCTATAAATTAGGTATGGGTAAGACATCTTTAAATATGGGAAGACAACAATAGAAAATAATTAAAAGTAGTAGAAATAATAATAGAAAAATAGAAGAATTTAAAAACTGAGATTAATAGGTTTCTTTAATTCTTATTCAACTTTAAAGAAATTGGAATTGTAAGAAATTAGGCATCATGAATATATAAAGACATAAGGAATTAATTGCAATTACACTTATTAGACATCCAAAGAAAAATTCTTGGGTTTTTATCAGTATATTGGTGAATGAATATGTATCTACATATCTTAAAATAAAGCATTTACATAATTTATTTATCCTTTTACAGAGTGTTTGATACCCTGCTTTAAATTTTTAATTAGCTTATTTATGGGTCCCAATACTATTGAATAAAAAGTGTCTCTACCGTAGAACATGAACATAATTTTAGCGGTATAAATTCTAAATCTGTAGCAATCAGATATCACAAATATAGGGAGAACTAAACCAGCTGTTAAAATCAAAACTTGACAAAAGTCCATTTGAAATATGTGCAGGTAATTCCATCTATTTTTCCCTATCATTAATTCCAAAATACAGGAAAATATCAATGTTGTTGTTGTTGTTGTTTTTCTATCAGCTGCCTATTTTCTTTCCTCTTCTAATGCAGTATCTAGGTCATGCTCCTAGAACCTCACTTAGGACTTAACTTTCCAACTCACAAATTTTCTCTGCATTATGATTCAAATAAATACCTTGGATGACTTTACTGTCCATGTTGGTTTGACACTAAACCTCATTCTCTACATAAAGCAGATGCAGAAACTTTTCAAGTAGCTACTGCAGTTTCTGTAATCTTCCTTAGCAATTTTTTTTTGGAAGACAAATATAACTGAATGACATTTTAAAAAATAATATGTAGTACTTCCTATGAAATACATGAATACCGTATTTTAAAGGCAAAGATAAACACAGAAGGAAAAAGTACTACTATTTTTGTTTCCATAGTTAATTATATTTTGTCACCAATTAGGTAAGATCAGGTTTATGGTATTCTGTTCCAAGGACTTGCAGCTCTCAGAGTCCCACATAAACCTTGGCATGAGAACAAAGCCCTGCAGTCCTCAGAACCTACTGCTAGGTTAATTGCCCTTAATTAACTTGTGTAACTTATTAAAAGAAGAAAAAAGTGTTGCACTTGACTATCTTCTGCTGAGTCTCCAGCCGCTTCCTAGAATTGTCTTCTGCTTTCACCTGGAATTCAAACAAAATTCCTGGGAGCTTCTTCTCCAACCCGAATGTTTCCGATGAAAACTCCAAAAAAGCAAAGGTGGCAGCCCATGTCTAAATCCCTTTTTCTTCTTTTTTATTCCCAGACTTTCTTAAGAATAACTGATGTTTACAAAGTGATTCATGGTTTTATTTATTTATTTATTTATTTATTTTTTTTTTTTTTAAAGATTTTATTTATTTATTTGACAGAGAGAGATAGCGAGAGCAGTAACACAAGCAGGGGGAATGGGAGAGGGAGAAGCAGGCTTCTTGCCGAGCAGGGAGCCCGATGTGGGACTCGATCCCAGGACCCTGGGATCATGACCTGAGCCGAAGGCAGACGCTTAACGACTGAGCCACCCAGGCGCCCTGATTCATGGTTTTAAAACTCAAGTTAGTTAACAAGTGATAATCTACATCTTCCACACAGCTACAATCTCAGAATCTCTTTAGCATTTTAGCAAATAGCTATTTTAGAATTTATCAAGAGACAAAGTACAATACAAAGCAAAAAACACGATTTTAGGCAGTAGTTTCCTTTTAGGTGAATCAGGAGTTAGTGAAAATAATAGCATGGAAAATTGTATCTGATTTATAAGGTGGCATTTCTTGTCCTGCATCAAAGGCAGTATGTACAATATAGGAGGGAAAATGTTAGGTTGGGGACTATGGAAATAGCACAGAATATCGAAGGGCCGCTAGCTGTTACCAGGGCACTATGATTGGATAGGCCTAAATGAAGGCCAATTTAGACATCTTTCCTTCCTTTTCCATTGGCCGGGTGCTAGATTTGTGTCTCAAAACACAAGTCTAATAGGCTTTTGTTTTATGCAAGGATGGGAATGTAAGTTTTGGGTTATATAACCTAATACAAAATAAAATCATCCAAATTGCTTTGAGCTGCCTAGAGAGATGAACCTTTATATACATATTTACTGTCAATTTCTAGACTGTTTAGATTTTTAACTATTATGAATGCCTTTGGAGAATCATGGTAGAATTTGTGGTGTGTATTTTAAAACATTAATGTTGCCTTATGTAATTTCTTGAATAAATTTGCTAATTTCTAGATGGTTATAGAACTACTCATCTTTTGCCATACTTCAATGTGATTTGTTAGTCATTAATCCAAAATACTTACAAATCATTTATTGAAGTCTATATTATCTCCAGTATGTTTTATTTGAGCTTTATTTGATCATGCAATTTTTTTTAGTAGGTGGCATTGAATTTTTATTTTTAATTTTTTAAAAAAGATTTGAGGAGAGAGCACATGTGGGAAGAGAGGTGCAGAGGAAGAGGGAAAGAGAGAGTCTTAAGCAGACTCCCTGCTGAGCATGGAGCCTGACGTGGGGCTCCATCTCAAGACCCTGAGATCATGACCTGAGCCAAAATCAAAATTCGGACGCTTAACCAACTAAGCCACCCAGGTGCCCCAGTCGCATTTAATTTTTAAATGAAAAATCAACCATAAGGCAAAAGTATAGTTTTGGCTCTTTCAGCATTTTGAAATAAGTAAAGCCATAAGATGATGTTGGGTTATAGGTACCACTAGGGAATCTTCTTTAGATTTATGAAATAGTTTTAATTAAAGTAGAAACAGTACCTCAGGGAACATTTGACTATAAAATTGAAATAAACATATTTCCATGTTAATTTTTTATCTACTTAGCATCTTTAAGTATATCATGTTAGTTATGCATGTTTTTCACATAAGGATTGAAATGAAAGCAGATGAGTTGACATATTCCAGATCACTTATCAGTGTTTGACAAACTGAACTTAACTCAAGGACTTTACTTCTAGCATTTCTCTGTGTTATCCTGGATTAGAGGTTGATTTTTTTTTCCTTGCTGGTTGGAAAGGAAAACAAAACAAAACAAAGCTGTCATAGATTGAAGAAAATGTTAATACTTTATACAAAATGTTTTACAAACGTTTGAATTTTATGTGAAGTATAGCTATTTCATTAAACTTTTAGCTGGAAGTATTTAAAGCTCAGGCCATGTTCTAATGGAACCCATAATAGTCAGTGTTCCAAACTGGCTAATATTCAGAGGAAAATTAGATAATGATTTTCTAGTAATGAAATGTATTTAAAGAAGGTTGTGTACCCAATAATATGAATTTTCTATGGAATTTCAATGTTTTAATTAAAACATTTCCATATCAATAAAAATGTTCCCTTTATTAAGAACAATTAGTTCAATTTAAATAAATCCCTTTCAGAGCATTAAAATATTCTGCTTACTAGGTAAAAATGGTTGATATTTTTCTTTATTGATTCCATAATAGGAACAACAAAATGTTAGAGGAGACTCTATTTAGCTTTTTATTTAAAATGTGTTAAGTATGTAATACTATCTAGTTCATTACTTCAGCCATCAAGTAAGATAAGCATTGTTTTATTATTAAAAAATTTGTTTTTCATATCCTGTGTATACAATTTTGGAACACAGAATTGTTTTTTCCATTGCATCTAAAAGTAGTTGTTTCTAAGCCAATAACTATATAAGAAAGAGGATAGAATTAAAGAAAGAAAAAACTTTCCAGGGCACTTGGGTGGCTCAGATGGTTAAGCATCTGCCTTCGGCTCAGGTCATGATCTCTGGGTCCTGGGATGGAGCCCCACATTGGGCTCCCAGCTCAGCGGGGAGTCTGCTTCTCCCTCTCCCTCTCCCTCTGCCTCTTTCTCCTGTTCATGCTCTCTCTCTCTCTCAAATGAATGAATAAAATCTTAAAAAAAAAAAACAACTTTCTAATTTAGTTGTGAAATTCTGGAGTTGTCATATGTAAATATTTTACTTATTAATATTACTTTTAACTGAAAATTCTCTTAATACTATAATGAAATTATTCATTGATTACTTCATTTTGTTTTCTAATTTGTGATTTGAGTGATAATGCATGATAATCAAATGGACAAAATTATTTTATAAAGAGTGATGAGTTCTAAAACCATGTTCTGGTAACTTACACTAAAGGACCTCACATTGGTGTCTCAGAATGCTCAGACGGAGACACTTTCTTTTTTTCTGACTGAAGTAGAAGAGCTAAATTTTCTCTTTTAAATAGAAATTGATGTTAAAGTTTCTATTTAATCTAATTTTAAGAAGTTTATTTAAATTGGCCTCTATATTATTCTGCAGTTCTAAGATAGATTGGTGCCCAAGATAGGCAAGGTTTCTGCTTGCAGGGAACTGATATTCTAAGGACAGAGTTTCTGAAATTACTAATAAAAGAAATAGTTTCAAAAACTGAAAAAAGAAATGTGAATATTAAAATAGCATCATGTACCAGAGTGGGGAGAGCCTATTTTGGATCAGATAATGTAGTGTAGTCATATGAGAAATAAACTTTGGCTGATTAATGAAAGATGACGTTAGCTAACCAGAGGATCATCTAGAGGAGTGGCATTCTGAGATTAGCAAATGTTAAGTGTCAAGGCCTTGCTGTTGCAGTTTCCCATGTTTAAGGAAAAAGGTATGTCAATGTGGTTAAAGTTTAGTGACGGTAAATTTGCTTCATGTGAGATGAGGGAGGAGAGTAGATAGAGACCAGAATTTCCATGCTTTGTAAGGCATAGGCAAGGAGTCCAAATTTAATTTCAAATTTAATGAGAAGCTAAGCATGGTAGTGACATGTTGTTTGGAAAAAGAATGCTCTGGGTACTGAGTAAAGAACAATTTGTAGGAGTATTCAGTAGAAGTAGAAGAGGGTATTTAAGGGTCTAGGGGAGACCATGGGGACCTAGCTAGTATAATTAGAGCAAAAATGAAGAAAAAAATCAAGATGTATTTTAGAAGCAGAAGATTTACAACTGGATTGGGCTTCTGGGGGGAGTGAGGACAACAGAGAATTCAATAGGAATTTAAGTGACTTAAATGTTTGAGTGACTTGGTGTGTGATGGTGCCATTTGATGTGATGTATTGAAGAATAGAGGAATAACATAATTGCAGAAGGGATGCCAAAGTTCTAATTTAGATAGATTGAGTTTGAGACGCTTATTTGAACTCAAGTGGAGATGTTGGGAAGGTAACTTGCATACCTTGGGTAGCATTGGAAAACAGACAGTACTTAGGCATGGACAATAAGAAACCTGTTTTAGTCTCTGCTTTGGTGTACTGCTATGTGGTGCCCAGCATGCTGCCTCAGTTTCTCCTGTCCTGGAGGATTTTCCTCCTGACAATGGCATTCGGTAGCTTTTGAGTCTGCCCATGGATTCATACTATGTGGGTGTGCTACATTGACAACTTCTGCTGTTTGGGTGCAGGCAGTGGGTGCTCCCAACACCCTTTCCTCTGCTCTGTATTTAAGAAATGGCAGATCATCAGGTGAGGTGCGTCCTCCCTGATACTCCATAAGAGGTATGACTCTTATAACATTCAGAGATATTTTCCCTCTTAATTGCCCAAGAAAGCCCTCCTTGAACAACACTCCATCACGTTCAGAATCTCAGGAATCTCACCAGTCACTTTTGGTGTTCTCTTTCCCTCTCTTTATAGCCTCTCCACCCAACTATCACCCTTCTTTCTGCCAGCTTCCAAAAAGGCCTCATCTGTGTTGCCAGTTTTTGCCTGGTGTTTGATAAACCTCCCCTTCAGACTGCAGGGGCAATTCTTTCAGGGCCCCCAACTCTGGAAATAACAATGACAAATGCCTTCCCTGTCCCATAGGGAGGTGAGAGTAGAGGGACAACAACTTACTTAATAAACTGTGCTTCCTCCAAGAAGGCTACTTATCCCCTTTATAGCCTTTTTACATAGGTAATTACAAATGCCACCTATTTTATCAAGTCTTGCTCTGCACTTGCAAATTTAAAGATAAATAACATTATGTTCTTCTCATTTTTTAATGTTTTTGTAGTAACTAGGACATAGAGAAGTGATTTTAACATATAGTTCACATCAGAATTTTACACAAGTCTGAAGTTCAAGGGAAAAATTAGAATCACAGTAATAGACTTGGGAGACAACAGAATATGGGTGATTTTTAAAGCCTGAGGACTTAATGAGATCACTGGAGTTACTCAGTAAAGAAGGTGGCCCGTGACTAAGTCTCAGGGCCCTGGTCCCAAATATTTTATAATGGGAGAAGGAGCCAGCAAATTGCATTACAAATTACAGACTAATGGAGCAGGTGGAAACCTAGAGAAGGTGGAATGATAGGATCCCATGAAGTGCTTGTCAAAAGAGACATGGCAAATTGTATGTCATGAGAAGATGCTCCTAAGGAGTGGATAATATAAGGATGAGAAAGGAATTTGGCAAGCTCAGAGTTCAGTTTATTGACTTCTTTTTGCAAGGAACTGTTAGGAGATGACAGGATTTGTGAATAAAACTTATTATGCTTGGCCTGACAGATAAATAAAGTGAAATGTAAAATATACTATGTGGTGGGCGCCTGGGTGGCTCAGTTGGTTAAGTGACTGCTTTCGGCTCAGGTCATGATCCTGGAGTCCCTGGATAGAGTCCCGCATCGGGCTCCCTGCTTGGCAGGGAGCCTGCTTCTCTCTCTGACCCTCCCCCCTCTCATGTGCTCTCTCTCTCTCATTCTCTCTCTCAAATAAATAAATAAAATCTTTAAAAAATATATACTATGTGGTTATAAGTTTATGAAGGAAAGTAAAGCAGGGGAAGCTGATAGACAATGCAGGGAAGAGATAAAATTTTAAACATAGTGGTCAGGGTAGCCCTTACACGGAAAGGTCTGGTAGGGAAAATGAGGGAGAGAGCGATGCAGATATTTCAGAGAAAGTGTTCCAGGGTAAAGGACTATGCAGTGCAAGAATCGTGGCCACCTCTAGAGCCATTTAAGTAAAGTAGATTGCATGGAAACCTCTAGGGAAAGAGTTAAAAAGGAAAGGTTAGATGGGGAAATGAAGACAGTGTGTGCAGAGAGTTCTTTCTAGAAGTGTCACTTTCAGGGACAGCAAAGAAATGGGGCACTTGCTGGAAGAAAACACACCATGATAACTGTAGGATCTCTTAATATAAGTAATTTAATTTAAATAAAAGAATTTTATAATAGCAAAAATGCTCATTATATAATAGTATTTCCAGTAAGATTCCTGAAATATTTTTGGTTAATCTGTTCTAAGAAGATTCAGGTAAATGTCCCCAAAACCTTTTTTTTTTTTTTTGTAATCATGACAGTGCAGAAATATTTACATTTTCAAAGTCATAATATCCAAGCCCTGTTGATAGATGATGATTTGTGAAGTAAATTTTGACACATTATCAGAAACAGATCTCCAAATTCATTATGTGATAAGTAGAGATACGTGTAAAGTCCTTTAAAAAATCTCCTCTTTTCCACAGTTTGTTATTGACATATCATCTTGTCACATTTGCTCTTTCCCTTGATGGGAGAAAGTGATGGCTTTTTCTTGAAGGTTAGGTGTTGACATTTAATGTAATTCAGCATGCATATACTGAGCACCTGTTATATGCTTGTGTTATAAGCACCGTGAAGAATTTCAAATGAAGACCTGACTGACCTTCAGGAAGTTATAATATAGTTCAATAGCCAAAGTGGTTGGTAGTGAGTTCCCACAAATGGAGCATTTTTGTTGAAGTTAATGTATGAGACCTTAAAATTCTTCAAATATATATTTGCATTGTATGCTATATACATAATAGATGGCCAATAAACTAATTTAGTTCACTTCTTTAACATGAAAAAACAATATAATTTCTCTATAGAAAAACTTTATTTTGACATAATGGAGAAATTTGACTTGTTTATATACTTTGACAGAGACCCAAGGTGTTGCTGTGGAAGAGATCAACAAGTTTATTTACAAAATTGCTTCATTAGAAATTAGGGATAGAATGGGCAATAGTTTGTTTATCCAGAGTATATACTTTTCTCACTGGAAGCCACAGGTGGAACAAAATTTTCCTTAGAATAGTCTTCCAGGCTGATGTAACCAACATTACCAACAGCGTATTTTTCAATATAAGGTAGAAGAACAGTATTCACTTAAAAAAGCATCAGCTTCAAAGAAATTACAACATTTTGAGTACACTGTGGCACAATTATTAGAATATTTTTCACTTCTAATGTTGAATCTTGGCTAAATTGTTGAATTGGAAGATGACAATCAGAAAATAATCTCAGTTCATGACTCCTTCTTTCTCTCTCCCTTTTCCCACTGAATATCACATCACTGCTGCTAGATGTGGAAGCTTCACTCTTTTGCAGAATTCTAAATTGCTAAAAAAGTGAGAATGTATAATTATATTCCAAATTCTATAGTTGAAAGAATAGTTAATACAGATCTCTATATAAAGTATTTTGTTATCTATGAGATGTTTGGTTTGGTTCACATTCCTAACAGGGTATATCTAAAGTGACTTCATATTTATTTAAACTGAATTACCCCTTAGGCAACCACATTTCAAGACCAGTCATTACTAGGCTCAAGTCATGAATCTAAGAATACTCTTTCAAATTTGAAAGCTTAAATATATAGATGTGTATGACCATATTTTTAAGAAGTTTATTTTCTTTAATTTCCAGTTCTACTCTATAAAGCTTTATATGGACTTATTTTGGTTTTGACATGTATGATTTTTACATCACTGGAAGAGTGGGCTAATTCTTTAATGTCATTTTCTTATTTAAGACATGGCAGTCTTTTTGTTTCTGATACATTGCCTCTGAACTCTGCTGGCAAGCTTATAAATCAGATCACCAACCGTACATAATTTATTTCTGTAGGTAACTGAATGTGCAGTGTAGAATACAAATATGTTTTGGACAACATTTCTGCACATCTTAAATTTAATATGTTTAAAAGTTTATAGAATCAAGATTTATTTTCTTATTTTCTTATTTCTTTTTCTCTCATCAGTCACATATAATATATGTTATATTATATGCAGTCATGCAAGCCAGATATATACATTGTTACTCAGATATATGACTTCCAAGATATATAAATTTGCCTTACTTCACTTTAGAAATCTTACACTTTAAATACCTACTTTGAATTTTTTGGATTTGCATTAAAATTGAGAGTAATTTCCTTAATGAAGCATTCTTGTTTTTATTTCCTCTAGAGATAACTGATTGTATCTACTGTTAAAAAACAAATCCCTTCATGAGAACATCATTTGGAAATTGAGAATTTTTTGTAAGATGATGAGATATGCTATAACATTGGACACTATCTGAAACATTCTATAACGTGAAATAGTGTGACCCTTTCTGAGTCTTGGACCTTATTATGTCCTATGAGCAAGGATATAACATATACTCATATAAACACTAAAAATAGTCTCCTCAATCACAATTGATGTGGATTATATACAGGAAATAAATATTCTAACTGCTCCCCTTAATTTTTGCATTCTTTCCTAAGCTCATTTTAAAAAATGTACTAGCATCAAATCTTGCTTTTTTAAAACTTCTGTACAATTGAAAATGTCAACATAAAAACATGACGTGTAAACATACCATAGAATATAGCTTGCCCTTTTATTTCTGAGGTCTTCATATTACTGATCTTCTTTTGTTTGGTGTGTGTTGTGTTTACATGTTTCTGTTCTTAAAAAAAAAAAATAATTCTTGTCATTTGGTCTGTCAACATTATGTAAAACTGAATTGTGTAGAGAGCAGTGGATGGTTCATTAGCACAACTGCATTACATATTAGAAGCCCCAAGCACTTTCTTATAGTAATATAGAGAAAATCCAAGACTATAACTCAGTAATCAGGGGTGAAGGATATAGGCTCCCAAGTATTTTGCTTATTGTCTATGATAATTTTGGAGAATTTGGACATAGACAAAAGTCACAATACATATGACCTCTACCAGAGACTTCTGAATCATTAAATGGTAATTCAGCAGTTTTAATAGAGAAAATCTTCAAACCTGTAGATCTTAAAAAGCATTAAATCAACCGAGTTTAATTATTCATTCACATGACTTTGGTTTCCTGACAGAAGATAAAAAGTAAAAACTGACACAGGACAAGGAAGAAGAACCCTGCCAAATTGTTCTGGTTCTTATTTCTCTGCTGCCATCTTAATATTGTATCACAAGGATAATGTAGATCCAGTGAATCTACCTGACATGTGAAATCATTGTAGGGAATAAATGAGAACATGTGTATTAAGATATTATACAAAATTAAACAGAATACATAAATGTTAACACTTTTTTTAAAGAAGATTTTATTTATTTATTCATAAGAGACAGAGAGGGAGAGAGGCAGAGGGAGAAGCAAGCTCCCCACTGAGCAGGGAGCCTGATGCGGGACTCAATCCCAGGACCCTGCGATCATGACCTGAGCCGAAGGCAGACGTTTAACCATCTGAGCCACCCAGGCACCCAACACATTTTTTTTCTTTTTAATCAGAGTGTTCTTTCAGAAAATACTGCATAATGTTGTAAAATAATTCTTTTTTAAGACTTGCCTGTAGCTTTGACAAAAACAAATTCTTTTGGACTGTGAAGAAGAAGTATCTATTGAAAGTTTTATGTATTCATTTCGTGCCATTTTTCTGACACTAAGAATTGCAGTTATATCAAACTGTACTATGGTGCATGAGCCCCGATTGACCCTTATTCCAGAGTTGCTTTATTTCCTTAGAATGTCTGTTTTTCCTCTTTGGCACACTAGATAAATGTGAGTAATATCTATTTCTCTCTATCTATCATCCATCTATCGAGAGAAACAAAACTTTTAAGATGCAGATTTAGTTTCAAAGAAAGTTATGGTAGTATTCTGAAACAACATTGTACAATTATCTGGATATGCTACATCGGTTTTGGTCTCATTTGTTATACCTGCTAAGGTACATGTGACACATGCCCAGACCTAAGCTAATTATTGATGGTTGAATGTGTACCACTAAGCAATAATTAGTAATAACTTGTTCCACTATTCCATCACAGTGGACTCATGTATTTAAGTACTTAGGAGTGATCAATTATCTAAAAAGATTCTTTATTTCTGAAATAACTAAAAGTAACTTATTTTAAATTTCTACGATACTTACCCTGATTTTAGCACCAGAAGCATTTTTTTTTCCCATTGTTTCCAAGTAAGGCAATTTGGAAAACAGACAAGTGTGGGACTTAAATGTTCAACACTCTAGGCTTTTCATTATGGTAAATTCAAAAATAGAGGAAAAAAAAAAAAACCCACCTCAGTTATTCAGGAATTTTTTGACAAGATTTAGCAAAGGATATACTGACCACCTATGGGGTTATTTTGGTATCAGAATCACTTGGTACTTTTGCTCTTGATTTCCATGAACACAACCAAAAATAAATTAAGATTAGTTTATTCCAAAATATTTAGTATAATCACATTCACTATTCTAGAACATTTAGATTTGGGGGATACATTAGTGAATAAAGGTAATTAAATCTGTGCTTCATGAAGCTTTACATTTTAGGTGAAAGGAGATAGATAATAATAAGTAAATGAGTAATTAAATATATATATTGTAGTTGTATATATATTTAGAAGGTGATAAGTACTAATGGAAAAACAATAGAACAAGGTAAAAGGTGCCAGACCAGCCTGGTTAGGGTGGGATGGGTAACAATTTAAAATATAGTAGTCAGAGTCAGTCTGACTGACAGAGTGATATCTGAGCAAAGACCAAGGATGCACCTGGGCGAGCTTTTGGGGATATTTGGTGGAAGTGCTTTCAAATAATGGAGCCAACAGTCCAAATGTTCTGGGGATCCATAATTTCTTTATTGGAATCACTTCAAGAAAAGATCTGTTTAAAAAACATTGAAGGTTAGGGGGCGGAGCAAGGTGGCGGGGGAGTAGACCTGGATTTTGTCTGGTCCCAGGAATTCAGTGAGATAGGGATCAAACCATTCTGAACACCTATGAACTCAACAGTAGATCAAAGAAAATAATAGCAACACTCTCTGAACAGAAAAGCGACCACTTTCAGGAAGGTAGGGCATGCAGAGAAATGATTCCGAGGCGATATGCGGGAGGATAGACGGTGGGGAGGGGGCTTCCATCGGCCATTTCTGGCAAGTGATAGAGTAGCAGAGCACAAAATCGGAAATTTTAGAAGTCTGCTCCACTGAGGGACGTTGCTCCAGTGGCTAAGCGGGTGGTGGAATCCTCGTGGGACAGTGTGGTCTCAGGACCCTTGGGGTCACAGAAAGTCCGGAGGTGCCTGAGTGTGGCAGAGCTCCCAGGTATTGGAGTGGGGAAGCCGGCTGCAGAGATGGAGCCGAGGCGCGGGCTCTCAGCTCGGGGCTGCCATAAACCGTGATCCGCGGCATAGTCAGGCCCCTGCTCCTCCAGCAGGGACCCAACAAGCGGCAGATCTGGGGAGACTCCCCTTCCTCCCCCGGGATGAGGGGTGGGGGGGAACCACAGGGATCTGCTGGGTTTGGAAACTCCACGTGGGGTCGGGTACCAGAGATAGAAATGCTCGGTCATAGGCTGGGTGAGCACGGAGCGCGGCCGGAAAACGGGGAGACGGGAGTGATTGCTTTTCTCTGGAGCTCACTGAGGAGTGCGACCCCAAGTTCTCGGCTCCTCTGGGGTGGAGATTGGGAGGCCGCCATTTTCACTCTTGTCCTCAAAATCTGTATGGAAAGCCTGCAGAGAACAAAAGCTCCCAAGAGCAAACCCGAGCAGATTACTTAGCACAGACTGGCAAGGGTGGGGCAATTCCGCCTCCGGCAAAGACATTTGGGAACCACAGCAGCAGGCCCCTCCCCCAGAAGAACAGCGAGAACAGCCAGCCAAGACCAAGTTTACTGATCAATGAGCATGGCAGAACTCCAGAGCTAGGGGAATACTGCACATAGAATCCATGGCTTTTTTACCATGGTTATTTAGTCTCAAAGTTAATTTTTTTTTTAATTTTTTAAAAAAATTTTTCTTTTCTCCTTTTTCAACCAACATCTTATCAATCCCTTTTTTTAAAAAAACATTTTTATTTTTCATTTTTAGAGTCATATTCTATCCCTTCATAGTAGTTACCCTTATTTTTGGCATATATATATAAGTCGTTCTCTCTTTAAAATTTTGAGATACAGTTTCTTCTAACAGATCAAAATATACCCTAAATCGCTAGTGTATGGCCTTGTTCTAGTCTCCTGCCTGATCACATTCTCTCCCTTTTTTTTTTCTTTTCTTCTTTTTAAATTCTCTTTCTTTTTTCAAACAACTTCTTATCTTACCAATTTCTTTTATAAAATTTTTTATAATTTTCATCTTTAAAGTCATATCCCATCCCTTAATCGTATCAACCCTTATTTTGTACATATATAAGTTTTCCTTTCTTTAAAATTTTGGGAGGCACTTTCTTCTAACACACCAAAATACACCCAAAATCTAGTGTGTGGCATGGATCTATGCACCAGCCTGATCATATTTGATCATATTCTGGGTTTTTTTATTTTATTATTTTTTTTCTTTTTTCTTTTTCTTTTTTCTTTCTTTCCCTTTCTTTTGCCCCAGTTTCAGGTCTTTTCTGATTTGTTTAGAGTATATTTTTCTGGGGACCTTGTTACCCTGTTAGCAGTTTGTTCTCCCATTCATCTCTTCTCCTCTGGGCAAAACGACAAGATGAAAAAAATCACCTCAACAAAAAGAATGAGAGGCAATACTGACTGCCAGGGACCTACTCAATACGGACATTAGTACGATGTCAGACCTAGAGTTCAGAATGATGATTTTAAAGATACTAGCTGGGCTTGAAAAAAGCGTGGATGTTATTAGAGAAACCCTTTCTGGAGAAATAAAAGAACTAAAATCTAACCAAGTCAAAATCAAAAAGGCTATTAATGAGGTGCAATCAAAATGGGGGCATTAACTGCTAGGATAAATGAGGCAGAAGAGAGAATCAGTGATATAGAAGAACAAATGATGGAAAATAAAGAAGCTGAGAAAAAGAGAGATAAACAACTACTGGATCACCAGGGCAGAATTTGAGAGATAAACGATACCATAAGATGAAACAACATTAGAATAATTGGGATCCCAGAAGAAGAAGAAAAAGAGAGAGGGGCAGAAGGTATATTGGAGCAAATTATAGCAGAGAACTTCCCTAATTTGGGGAAGGAAACAGGCATCAAAATCCAGGAAGCACAGAGAACCCCTCTCAAAATCAGTAAAAATAGGTCAAAACCTCGACATCTAATAGTAAAACTTGCGAGTCTCAGAGACAAAGAGAAAATCCTTAAAGCAGCTCGGGAGAAGAGATATGTAACCTACAATGGTAGAAACATTAGATTGGCAACAGACCTATCCACAGAGACCTGGCAGGCCAGAAAGGACTGGCAAGATATATTCAGAGCACTAAATGAGAAAAATATGCAGCCAAGAATACTATATCCAGCTAGGCTATCACTGAAAATAGAAGGAGAGATAAAAAGCTTCCAGGACAAACAAAAACTAAAGGAATTTGCAAACACAAAACCAGCCCTACAAGAAATCTTGAAAGGGGTCCTCTAAGCAAAGAGAGAGCCTAAAAGCAACATAGACCAGAAAGGAACACAGACAATATACAGTAACAGTCACCTTACAGGCAATACAATGGCACTAAATTCCTATCTTTCAATAGTTACCCTGAATGTAAATGGGTTAAATGCCCCAATCAAAAGATAGAGGCTATCAGATTGGATAAAAAGCAAGACCCATTGATATGCTGTCTGCAAGAGACTCATTTTAGAACCAAAGACACCCCCAGATTGAAAGTGGGGGGGAACCATTTACCATGCTGATGGACACCAAAAGAAAGCTGGGGTGGCAATCCTTATATCAGACAAATTAGATTTTAAACCAAAGACTGTAATAAGAGATGAGGAAGGACACTATATCCTACTTAAAGGGTATATCGAACAAGAAGATCTAACAATTGTAAATATCTATGCCTCTAACATGGGAGCAGCCAATTATATAAGGCAATTAATAACAAAAGCAAAGAAAGACATTGACAACAATACAATAATAGTGGGGGACTTTAACACCCCCTCACTGAAATGGACAGATCGTCTAAGCAAAAGATCAACAAGGAAATAAAGTCTTTAAATGACACACTGGACCAAATGGACTTCACAGACATATTCAGAACATTCCATCCCAAAGCAACGGAATACACATTCTTCTCTAGTGCCCATGGAACATTCTCCAGAATAGATGGCATCCTAGGTCACAAATCAGGTCTCAACTGGTACCAAAAGATTGGAATCATTCCCTGCATATTTTCAGACAACAGTGCTTTGAAACTAGAACTCAATCACAAGAGGAAAGTCAGAAAGAACTCAAATACATGGAGGCTAAAGAGCATCCTACTAAAGAATGAATGGGTCAACCAGGAAATTAAAGAAGAATTAAAAAAAAATTCATGGAAACCAATGAAAATGAAAACACAACTGTTCAAAATCTTTGGGATGCAGCAAAGGCAGTCCTAAGAGAAAAGTATATAGCAATACAAGCCTTTCTCAAGAAACAAGAAAGGCCTCAAGTACACAACCTAACCCTACAGCTAAAGGAGCTGGAGAAAGAACAGCAAATAAAGCCTAAACCCAGCAGGAGAAGAGAAATAATGAAGAACAGAGGAGAAATCAATGAAATAGAAACCAAAAGAACAGTAGAACAGATCAACGAAACTAGGAGCTGGTTCTTTGAAAGAATTAACAAAATTGATAAACCCCTGGCCAGACTTATCAAAAAGAAAATAGAAATGATGCTAATCAACAAAATCACGAAGAGGAGAGATCACAACCAACACCAAAGAAATACAAACAATTATAAGAACATATTATGAGCAACTCTATGCCAGCAAATTAGATAATCTGGAAGAGATGGATGCATTCCTAGAGATGTATCAACTACCAAAACTGAACCAGGAAGAAACAGAAAACCTGAACAGACCTATAACCACTAAGGAAATTGAAGCAGTCATCAAAAATCTCCCAAAAAACAAAAGCCCAGGGCCAGATGGCTTCCCAGGGGAATTCTACCAAACATTTCAAGAAGAATTAATACCTATTCTTCTGAAACTGTTCCAAAAAATAGAAATGGAAGGAAAACTTCCAAACTCGTTTTATGAGGCCACCATTACCTTGATCCCCAAACCAAAGACCCCATCAATAAGGAGAATTACAGACCAATTTCCTTGATGAACATGAATGCAAAAATTCTCACCAAAATACTAGCCAATAGGATCCAACAGTACATTAAAAGGATTATTCACCATGACCAAGTGGGATTTATCCCTGGGCTTCAAGGTTGGTTCAACATCTGCAAATCAATCAACGTGATACAATACATCAACAAAAGAAAGAATAAGAATCATATGATCCTCTCAATAGATGCAGATAAAGCATTTGACAAAGTACAGCATCCTTTCTTGATCAAAACTCTTCAGAGTATAGGGATAGAGGGTACATACCTCAATATCATAAAAGCCATCTATGAAAAACCTACAGCGAATATCATTCTCGATGGGGAAAAACTGAGAGCTTTCCCCGTAAGGTCAGGAACAAGGCAGGGATGTCCACTATCACCACTGCTATTCAACATAGTGTTAGAAGTCCTAGCAACAACAATCAGACAACAAAAAGAAATAAAAGGCGTCCAAATCAGCAAGGACGAAGTCAAACTCTCACTCATTGCAGATGATATGATACTTTATGTGGAAAACCCAAAGACTTCACGCCAAAACTGCTAGAACTCATATAGGAATTCAGTAAAGTGGCAGGATATGAAATCAATGCACAGAAATCAGTGGCATTCCTATTCACCAACAACAAGACAGAAGAAAGAGAAATTAAGGAGTCAATCCCATTTACAATTGTACCCCAAACCATAAGATACCTAGGAATAAATCTAACCAAAGTGGCAAAGGATCTGTACTCAGTAAACTATAAAATACTCATGAAAGAAATTGAGGAAGACGCAAAGAAATGGAAAAATGTTCCATGCTCATGGATGGGAAGAACAAATATTGTGAAGATGTCAATGCTACCTAGAGCAATCTACACATTCAATGTGGTCCCTATCAAAATACCATCCATTTTGTTCAAAGAAATGGAACAAATAATCCTAAAATTTGTATGGAACCAGAAAAGACCCCAAATAGCCAGAAGAATGTTGAAAAAGAAAAGCAAAGCCAGCGGCATCACAATTCTGGACTTCCAGCTCTATTACAAAGCTGTCATCATCAAGACAGTATGGTACTGGCACAAAAACAGGCACATAGATCAATGGAACAGAATAGAGAGCCCAGAAATGGACCCTCCACTCTGTGGTCAACTAATCTTCGACAAAGCAGGAAAGAATGTCCAATGGAAAAAAGACAGTCTCTTCAACAAATGGTGTTGGGAAAATTGGACAGCTACATGTAGAAGAATGAAACTGGACCATTTCCTTACACCACACACAAAAATAGACTCAAAATGGATGAAAGACCTCAATGTGAGACAGGAGTCCATCAAAATCCTAGAGGAAAACACAGGCAGCAACCTCTTTGACCTCAGCCGAAGCAACTTCTTCCTAGAAACATTGCCAAAGGCAAGGGAAGCAAGGGCAAAAATGAACTATTGGGACTTCATCAAGATAAAAACTTTTGCAAAGCAAAAGAAACAGTCCACAAAACCAAAAGACAACTGACAGAATGGGAGAAGATATTTGCAAATGACATATCAGATAAAGGGCTAGTATCCAAAATCTATAAAGAACTTATCAAACTCCACACCCAAAGAACAAATGATCCAATCAAGAAATGGGCAGAAGACATGAACAGACATTTTTCCAAAGAAGACATCCAAATGGCCAACAGACACATGAAAAAGTGCTCAATATCGCTCGGCATCAGGGAAATCCAAATCAAAACCTCAATGAGATACCACCTCACACCAGTCAGAATGGCTAAAATTAGCAAGTCAGGAAATGATAGATGTTGGCGGGGATGCGGAGAAAGGGGAACCCTGCTACACTGTTGGTGGGAATGCAAGCTGGTGCAGCCACTCTGGAAAACAGTATGGAGGTCCCTCAAAAAGTTGAAAATAGAGCTACTATACGATCCAGCAATTGCACTTCTGGGTATTTACCCCAAAGATACAAATGTAGGGATCTGAAGGGGTATGTGCACCCCAATGTTTATAGCAGCTATGTCCAAAATAGCCAAACTGGAAAGAGCCAAGATTTCCATCAACAGATGAATGGATAAAGAAGAGGTGGTATATATATATATATATATATATATATATATATATATATATACAATGGAATATTATGCAGCCATCAAAAGGAATGAGAGCTTGCCATTTGCAATGATGTGGATGGAACTGGAGGGCAATTTGCTGAGCGAAATAAGTCAAACAGAGAAAGACATGTATCATATGACCTCACTGATATTAGGAATTCCTAATCTCAGGAAACAAACTGAGGGTTGCTGGAGTGGTGGGGGTGGGAGGGTTGGGGCGGCTGGTGATAGACATTGGGGAGGGTATGTGCTATGGTGAGTGCTGTGAACTGTGTAAGACTGTTGATTCACAGATTTGTACCTCTGAAACAAATAATACAATATATGGTAAAAAAAAAAAAAAAAAAAAAAAAAAAAAAGGAGGGGGGGAAGAAGGAAGGGGGGGAATTGGAGGGGGATACGAACCATGAGAGATGATGGACTCTGAAAAACAAACTGAGGGTTCTAGAGGGGAGGGGGGTGGTAGGATGGGTTAGCCTGGTGATGGGTATTAAAGAGGGCACGTACTGAATGGAGCACTGGGTGTTATACACAAACAGTGAGTCATGGAACACTACATCAAAAACTATGATGTAATGTATGGTGATTAACATAACAATAAAAATTAAGAAAACATTGAAGGTTAAATCCATTCAATCATTTAAAAGTAGGCAAAAGCAAGAGTTATCATTTGTAAATTTTCCAGATATTTTGGTATAAAATGAGGAAAAAGCCATAAAAAAAAACAAACTTGTCTTCCAAAGATAATGTTTTCAACACTTGTAGTAAAAATTTTAGACTTAGTATTTTCACTTTTCCTTTTCATCAAAAGCTGCTTTTTTTTTTTTTTAACTGAAAGCAAAATGACGTGATGTGGTCAGTGTTGCCTGTGGGTGATGTGTAGTTGAGATGAGTTTTAGCATATGCAGGCACACGGAAATAGTTTTATTTTTCCATATTAGCAGAGGTATGTGTTCTGTGAACTATACTCCAAATTCCCAGTGTCCATTTCAGATGCTAGAGGAATATTCATTTCATTTCACAATATATAAATTACTCAAATTGATAGATTTGTAATTGCCTTGTTTACCTGTTAAATTTGCTTTATGTTTTTGTTTGAATTAGAGGAATGTGGTCAATGATCTTAATTTAGAAATTACAGATTAGAATAGAATTAGACTTTAGTGGCATATGTGCAATTGCCTTTATATATTTAAAGCTATTCAGTTAGTAGAAGAGTTAAACTTACTTCAATGATCCAAAGGTTATGTTAGGACAAAAAAGATAATAATGTGAAACATTTCTGTTGAAATGAACACAGTTATTCAAAACTGTACAACTATGGGAGGAGTTGTGTCAAGTAGGATTAACTGGTATTTGGGTTTTTTAAAAATATAATTTAACTTTATTTACATTCAATTAATTAACATATAGTGTATTATTAGTTTCAGAGGTAAAATTCAGTGATTCATCATTTGTACAGAACACACAGTGATCATTACATCATGTGTCCTCCTTAATGCCCATCACCCAGTTACCCTATCCCCCACTACCCACATCCCCTCCAGCAACCCTCTGTCTGTTTCCTATGGTTAAGAATCTCTTTTGGTTTGTCTCCCTCTTTGATTCTGTCTTGTTTTATTTTTCCCTCCTTTCCTCTATGCTCCTCTGTTTTGTTTCTTAAATTTCACATATGAGTGAAATCATATGATAATTGTCTTTCTCTGATTGACTTATTTTGCTTAGCATAATATCTTCTAGTTCCATCCATGTCATTGCAAATGACAACATTTCATTTTTTTTGATGGCGGAGTAATATTCCAGTGTGTGTGTGTGCGTGTGTGTGTGTGTATCCCACATCTTCTTTATCCATTCATCTGTCGATGGACATCTCTGCTCTTTCCATAGTTTGGTTATTGTGGACATTGCTGCTATAAACATTGGGGTACAGATGCCCGTTCATTTCACTACATCTCTGTCTTTGGGGTAAATACGTAGTAGTGCAATTGCTGGGTCATAGGATAGTTCTATTTTTTGAGGAACCTTCATACTGTTTTCCAGAGTGGCTGCACCAGTTTGCATTCCCACCAACAGTATATGAGGGTTCCCCTTTCTCCACATCTTCACATTTTGTCATTTCCTGACTTGTTCATTTTAGCCATTCTGACTGGTATGAGGTGGTATCTCATTGTGGTTTTGATTTGTATTTTCCTGATGCCTAGTGATATTGAGCATTTTTTTCATGTGTCTGTTGGCCATTTGGGTGTCTTCTTTGGAGAAATGTCTGTTCATGTCTTCTGCCCATTTCTTGACTGGATTATTTGTCCTTTGGGTGTTGAGTTTGATAAGTTCTTGAAAGATCTTGGATACTGGCCCTTTATCGGATACATTGTTTGCAAATGTCTTCTCCCATTCCGTCAGTTGTCTTTTGTTTTTTTTTTTCTGTTTCCTTTGCTGTGAAAAGCTTTTTATTTTGATGAAGGCCCACAAGCTCATTTTTGCCTTTGTTTCCCTTGCCTTTGGATATGTGTCTAGCAGAAGTTGCTGCACCTGAGGTCAAAGAGGTTGTTATCTTCTAGGATTTGGATGGATTCCTGTCTCACATTTAGGTCTTTCATCCATTTTGAGTCTATTTTTCTGTATGTTGTAAGAAAATGGTCCAGTGTCATTCTTCTACATGTGGCTGTCCAATTTTTCCCAACACCATATTTTGAAGAGACTGTCCTTTTTTCCATTGGATATTCTTTCCTGCTTTGTAGAATATTTAGTTGACCATAGAGTTGAAGGTCCATTTCTGGGCTCTCTATTCTCTTCCATTGATGTGTCTGTTTTTGTGCCAGTATCATACTGTCTTTTTGATTACAGCTTTGTAACAGAGCTTGAAGTCTGGAATTGTGATGCCAGCAGCTTTAGTTTTCTTTTTCAACTTTCCTTTGACTACTCAGGGTCTTTTCTGGTTCTATGCAAATTTTAGGGATTGACTGGTATTTCAACTATGAGTTTAGATAGCTGCATTAAGTATGTTGCAGCAGACATTCAAACAAGCATCAGAAAGTGGTTGATCTAAGTGTTCTAAGTGGTTTTTTTAGACTTTTTATTCATCAAAGATTTAGAAAGTGCTTACATTGTCTTTGTACTAGACTTTGTTTTCTCTGCCCTCAATGAATAATAAGACATGCAGACAAATGCATAAGTGATTTTCAGGTAATTGCTCATATATTATAGAGTCAGTACAAAATATTGCGTGATAAAGAAGAAAGAAAGTTTCACGGAGAAATGACATTTGAGCTGAATCTTTAAGGATAAGTAGCAGTTCACCAAGCTGCTTGGGCAGGAGCAGCATTTCAGAAAGGGTAGAAAATAGCATAAGCAAAAATACAGTAGAATAAAATACTAGGGCTCTTTTGGGAGAAAAACAGAGACAGGGAAACGAGTTAAAATAAGAATGATGGAATGGTACGAATCAGTGGTTTTTGAACTTCTGTCACATATGTGGGACACATTTGTGTTCATGTGTTCACTGTTATATGCCAGTTCCAAAGCACTAGTGCTAACTCCTCCATTTCCTTTGTTACTCAAGAAAGCATACAAGAATTCACTAAATTTTATAAGAAGGAAATCACTTTACAACTTTGGTATTTTAAATATTAGTACTAGGGCGCCTGGGTGGCTCAGTTGGTTAAGCGACTGCCTTCGGCTCAGGTCATGATCCTGGAGTCCCTGGATCGAGTCCCACATCGGGCTCCCTGCTCAGCGGGGAGTCTGCTTCTCCCTCTGACCCTCCCCCCTCTCATGTGCTCTCTATCTCTCATTCTCTCTCTCTCTCAAATAAATAAATAAAATCTTTAAGAAAAAAAAAAAGAAAAAAGAAACTCTTCCTCTGGGGCGCCTGGGTGGCTCAGTCAGTTAAACGACTGCCTTCGGCTCAGGTCATGATCCTGGAGTCCCTGGATCGAGTCCCACATCGGGCTCCCTGCTCAGCGGGGAGTCTGCTTCTCCCTCTGACCCTCCCCCCTCTCATGCTCTCTCTATCTCATTGTCTCTCTCAAATAAATAAATAAAATCTTTAAATGTTAGTACTGAAAACTTACAGCATATTGCACAATTATATCTGCATCATGTCTCTCAATAGTAATTGAGTCAAAATAGAAAAAAGAAGTTTAACAATCATTCATGGATTCATTCAACAGAATTTATCAAGTGTCTACTGTGTATTAGGTACTGTTCTAAACATTAAAGACAGAAATAAAGGGAGATTAAATTCCTATTGAAAATCAAAACTGAAAAAGAAAAGGAAAATGAAATTTGTTGTTCTATGTTTTTATTCTCAATATGATTTTCTGCTCTCTGTTGGGCTTATGAATCTTACAGTTTCCCTCCAAAGTCAAAATATCTGAATATCTTCAAATATCAGTCTCAGATATTAATATTTCCAATTATACATCTTTTTTTTTAAAGATTTTATTTATTTATTTCAGAGAGAGAGAATGAGAGAGAGGACATGAGAGGGGGGAGGGGCAGAGGCAGAAGCAGACTCCACGCCGAGCAGGGAGCCCGATGCGGGACTCGATCCCGGGACTCCAGGATCATGACCTGAGCCGAAGGCAGTCGCTCAACCAACTGAGCCACCCAGGCACCCATTTTATACATCTTTTATATTAGACTTACTGATAGCTTTTTAAAATCTCATGATCCATAACTGAATATGCTGTGTTTCTTCCTTGGGATTTCCTATCTCTGTGGTTGTACAATATTATTTGCCTAGTTTTATATCATGGCTTTAACCTCAAACAGGTCTTCATTTTTATACAAATTTAAACCTAAGATAGTTATTTTCTTTGCACTTCTAAAGTATTGGAGACAAAATTACTAAGTCAATGTAGTTGTACTTGATTATACTCTCATTTTATTGTGGTTCATACTTTCAGCATCTTCCTGTTCTTGTTTTAGTTCACATTTTGTAATCTAAATTATGAAGAAGAATAATTAAAGCAAAAATAATTTTGAGAATAATTCTGTTAGGCAAAGTCCTAAACAATATGGGAGGGAGGCAGAGACAGAAACAGAGAGGGAGGGAGAGAGAGAGAGAATAATTTTCTAGTCTAAAGTTTCTTATACATTGTGATAAATGTTATAACCAAAGAAGTGTGAGAGTATTGTGGGGGCTCTGAAGAGAAGCAGTTAACACAGCCTGAAGGATACCTGGAATTACTTCCTTGTTACAATGATGCTTAACCTAACTCTAAAAGCAAGCAATTGTAAAATAGAGAGGAGATACAGAAGGCATTCCGGAAAGAGGAAAAAGCATGTTCAAAGGTTTAGCTATGACAGAGTACATGTCTCCACGAAAGTAGAAAAAATTTATTATAGCAAGAGCAAGGCAAGGAGGTGAACAAATTGAGAAACTGAGATTTAGTTGATAAATAAGATTCCAGTCTTGCAGAACACTGGATGTTTATGTTTAAGGGTGAATTATTCTGTATTGGTTTGAATACAGCTAAAGATTTTAAGCAACAGACTGATGTGACAGGTTAGATTTTCTTTTTAGCAAAAATACTGCATTGACAGCACATATGATAAAGTGAAGGGAATTTTGTCTGGATATAGTGAAATGAGTTTGGAAGCTATTGTAATAATTTTGATTATATTTGTTGAGAATCTGGTCTAAATCCTGATAATTCAGAAGGGTAATATTTAGGAAGTAACAGTAAATAAAAAAAATGATGATAAATTGGAAGTAAATAGATATGAAGATTCTGGAGTGCTTCCCAAATTTCTGGTTTGAAGAGCCCCATAGATGTTGGCTTCCTTCACCCAAGTAGAGGTTGGATTAGGAGCAGCAAGTTTAAGGTCCAAGTGGCTGAGTGATCTGTAATATTTCCTTCAGCAGTCTTAGTGCCATTTCTATCTAATTTTCTCTTTAATTACAAGTTTCCAGCTCTGCTTGTATCCCTGTATTTCTATTTAAAAGTGTACATGATATTTCACATTGTTCTGGAAGTTCTGGTTAAAGAAATAAAATGTGAAATTGAAGCAGTTTTTTTTTTTTTAATTTAAAAGGAAGAGACACATAAATCCAGGAAAGCTAGAGGAATTAAGAACACTTAGAATTAATAAGATATAGCAAGTAACTAACTAGATTTAAGATAAACACATAAAACTCATTAGAAGCAATAAGAAGTTTGAAGATATTATGAGGACACAATATCAGACTCTTCAAATGTGAAATGAAGAAGGGTATCCTAAAAAGCAATGTGAAGGAGCTGTAAGGCAAACTACCCAACTTCACTGAGAGATATCAAAGAAAACAGATAACTGCATTGGGTTGATACTTCGTTCTAATTGATTTTTACTGTTAATTCTTTCCAATGAACAACTGAAATTCTAGTTAGAACTTCAACAATTATTTTTCAGAAACTGGGTAATAATTTGGAAAAAGTACAGGTGGAAACAACTATAACTTTTCCCAGAAAATGTAATAATGAAGTTGGCTCTTTGTACTAGCCATGAACACAGAAACATAAAGAGATGTAATCATTACATAATATTGTAGGTACACATGAAAACAGATGTGATCAATGAAACAAAGTAAAAATTGTAGTATATATTAGAATACAAATTTTGATAAAGCAAACATCTCCATAAGAAACTGGAGAATGGAATTATTTTTAAGTGATACTGGGAAACTTGGCAGCTATATGGGAAAAAAATTCAATGGTCTCTCCTCCCACTTTGCACCAAAATATATCTCAAACAGATTAAAGATTTAAATGCATAAAATATAAGCAAAAATATATTGTACAAGGTTCACACATAGGTTCATTTAATTTCTGAATAGAAATAGCTTTCTAAGCATGAGTGCAATTTAGAATATCACAGTGAGATAATACAGACATAACTGCATTATTTTCTTCAGAAAAAATTGACATTGAAAGCAAAAAACAAAGTGATGGAATAAAACATTCAATATCATTAATATAAACATTATTTATGCCAATTGATAACAATAATATGCTTCAAAATTGGACTGTGTGAGTTTAAACCAAACTCTACCAGCCATGTAGATTTGGATCAGAGGTTAGACAAAACATTTCCAAGGCTAGTGGTCTATTTTTTTCACAAAGCCTCCCTGCTCCAGAGTTCTAAGTGACAGTTCTGTGTCACTTAGCAAGAAGAAGGAGAGGAGGAATTGAGGAATTACCCCTGTGTAGGGGCAGCACACTGACATCCCAAGGCAAGAGAAGATGAAAAGTGAGACAGAATTCTAGCATCTTCCTTCCTATTTTTATTCTCCCACCCTCAAACCTGGCTGTCCCACGGTTACTACGTAGAGGGATTCAAGGCATGACCCACATATTCCATTGTTGGAGAAAACTTTCTCCAAATTCTCCTTCCATCTCTCCCTCCATACTGCCTCTGGATTTGACCTTAAGGGACAGAACCAGAAACAGAATGAATTCTTGATCTTCTTCTATTTACGCATTTGCTTGGTAACAATTACCTAGAAATGTGGCTTTAATTACCATATGTATATGCTAGTGACTCCTGTTTCCAACTGCGCCTTCGATAGATATGCTTGGATTTCAGATAAGTCCTGCAAGCTTCACATGTCCAAATCTGGGCTCCCACTGTTTCCTCCCAGATATCCACTTCTGATGGTTTTCTCCATCTCAGTTACAGGCACTCCATTTCTGAGTTAACCAAAATTTTGAAGTCACATTTGACTCCTTTCTCACAAACTCCTTTGACTCTCAGCAAATTTAAATCAGAAAACAACCTATCAACCTCTGCTGCCATGACTCTATTCCTAGACTTTGTCAGCAACTATCACTTAGTAATTCAAGCAGCCTCCTCTTATAGCAATCCCCCTCTATTCAACACATCAGTTCAGTCTTTATAAAATGCAAATCAGACCTGACACTCCTCTACTGTTTTTACATTCTGGTGGCTTCACATTTAAAGGGGAATGACATTTCAAGACTGTACAATAACTCTACAAGATTGTATACAACCTGGCTGACTACTAACCCTTAAATACCATCTATAACTTTTGCCTTTCTCAGTCACTTCACCCCAGCCATAGAGCCCTGTTCGAGGTTTTGTGTATATGCCATATGTTATATAACTACATGGCTCATGCCTTTATTTCCTTCAAAACTCAGCTAAGGGGGACATTATCAGAGATCTGTCTAACTGTATCACTCTCTATCTTGCTCACACTACTTAGTTTTACTAGTCACGCTTATCACTACCTGGCATGCTGTATATTTATTCATTCATGTTTATTATCTTTCTCTTCCAATCAGAATAGAAGCTCCTTGAGGATTGTATCTTTAGTTCCTTTTTCCTTTTTTTTTTTTTTTTGATACCTATCCCCACCACCTTGGAGGGTACCCATACTTACAGAATGATCAATTAATACTCATAAGGGAATGTTGAATAAAAAAATCATTGTTGAAAAAATTAAAGGGGAAATATTAAAGTATTTTATTTGACACTGTTCATTTTGGAGTATGGGCATGTATTTTTACCTATTTAATTTTTTGTTGCCAGCTATGTGGTCAATTCTGCAATCTCTCGTTGTTTATTTTAATCAGCATAATATGATTTTTCTTCTCGTCTTTTTCTTCAGTTTCAAAGTACTTTTTACTGTCCCAATCCACACACACAGACCAATGTCCTTTTCTTCTTTCTCCTGTTTCTAAAAGACAAAACCCAAATAAAGGTGTGTGGAAGCCATGAGAAATATAGTTAATATGATTGGTATCCTAGAGGGGATAAATCCATAATTAATGCTTTATCTAGATAAATTCTTGACTGTGCATGTACATGCGCAAAAGTATGTTTAAATTGTTTTTGTGAATGTATCTCTCACATGAACTCATAAGCTAATTGTATATAACAATTTAACTTTCTTCGTAAAAATAAGTCTATTTAATTGAAGTTATTCTTATTGAATATTATTTATCTGAAATCTGGTTATATAAAATAAATCATAAATATGAATATTTAAAAGATCCTAAATACAAATGTCTATATTCATATTTATAAACCCATATGTTTTTTTTAACTCAAACCGATAGAAGGGAAATGTAGATACAATATGCTTAAATTTGTTTTACTATTGTGTTTATTCGGTGAACATTATTCAAAGATATTCATAAAAATATACGATGAAATATTTCTACTATGATATTAATTTAGTGAACACTTCTAATTCAACGGACTTCATAGAACAGTATACTATATAAAATTAGTTTTAAAATACATTCTATTTTTAAAATATATTTGGAGAACTCTCTGAGAGCAAAATTGTATCTGAGCTGAAGTATGATATAGAAGGGGAGAACCCATTCCCAGTTTGTCATGTTAATAATTATTAGCTTTAAAATTGTATAAGAAGATAAAATGGCATTAAAAAAAAAGGAAATATCCAAAAATAAAAGGCAGTCATTTTCTGACTCTAACCATTACAAATTCTGTCAGTATAGAGTTCTATTTTAGGGGGGAAAGCCAGAGACAAATGCATGTGGTTTTCTTTGTTTTTTAATGTTTCAAGTTTTTATTTAAATTCCAGTTAGTTAACATATAGTGTAATATTAGTTTCAGGTGTAGAATTTACTGATTCGTAACTTACATACAACACCCAGTGCTCATCACAAGTACCCTCTTTAATACCCATCACCCTTTTAGCCCATCCTCCAGCCCACCTCCCTTCTGGTTACCCTCAGTTTGTTCTCTATAGTTGAGACTCTCTTATGGTTTGTCTCCTTCCCTCTATTTTTTTTTTCTTTTCCCTGTGTTCATCTGTTTTGTTTCTTAAATTCCACATATGGGTGAAATCTTATGGTATTTATCTTTCTCTGACTGACTTATTTTGCTCAGCATATACACTCTAGCTCTATCCATGTCATTGCAAATGGCAAGATTTCTTTCTTTTTGAAGGCTGAGTAATATTTCAGTGTGTGTGTGTGTGTGTGTGTGTGTGTGTGTGTGTGTTTCACATCTTCTTTATCCATTCATCAGTCAATGGATGTTTGGGCTCTTTCCGTAATTTTGCTATTGTTGATAATGCTGCTATAAACATCATGGTGCATGTGCCCCTTCAAATCAGTATTTTTGTGTCCTTTGTGTAAATACCTAGTAGTGCAATTGCTGGGTCATAGGGTAGTTCCATTTTTTTGAGGAACCTCCATACTGTTCTCCAGAGTGGCTGCACCAGTTTGCATTCCCACCAACAGTGTAAGAAGGTTCCCCTTTCTCCACATCCTCATCAACATCTGTTGTTTCCTGTGTTGTTAATTTTAGCCACTCTGACAGGTGTGAGGTGGTTCAACTGCATGTTTTATATTAATGTCTCTCCAGAGTTGTGGTTTTTGCAAGGGCTTCCAGTCAAGAGCTCCTTTTCTTCTGTGGGACCCCAGATTTTCCATGGACCATAAGGGACACTTCCCAGAGCTACCAGAGAGTTCACACTCACCTTGTTAAAATATGTCCCTTTTACTCAGAGTATTAGGGGAGGTGAGAAAGTTTCCTAGAACATGCACCCCTTGATGACCCAGTCCTTTTACTCTCCTCTACTTCATTATACACAGATTAACCATTTCTGCTGTGCATCTTGCTAAAACCTATTATATAATGTTCTTCCACTACAAAGAAAAGTCTGGCACTGCGTTCACTCATGCAACCCTAGCAAGAATGCTTGGTGTATAGAAGCCTCTTGTCAACTATTTGTTGAATGGCTTCTTAGCTTAGGAAAAAAGACTTTACTCTCAACAGTATCTATCCTTCTGTGATGGTTTTTATATTGCCTTTATGACTGTTTGACTTTAAATATTCTATTATGTATATTCAGGCTATAATTTTCTTGTCTTGTGACTAGACAGTCTTGTATCTTTGGTATCTTTAAATAAACAATGAGCACATTGACAAGTATGCTGTTATTCTCTGCCCCTTCTCTTTACCCACAATCCAAATTCAACCCCCTTGCTCTGCCTTCCCTTGCTCACTGGCTTCCTTGAGAGTTTAGCCATAGAAGGGACTGATTTTATTCCCTGGAATAATCCCCAGAATGAGGTCTCACTGTGAGTAGGCATTCCCATTTTTCACAGGGTGGAAATCAATTCCCATTTGGACTATAGGTAATATGGAACCCTATTACCCTTGGTACCACAGCATTCCATTTTGGTTCCTGTCCCACAACTCTATAAACAGTTCCTTTATTACATTTATTTCAAAATTCTTCCTAGGTATGTTTACATTTTTTTGCTGTGAAATTAATAAAACATGGTTTTCAGCCTTTGTTTTGCCTGGCTGTGTTTTTTTTTGTTTTTTTGTTTTTTTGTTTTTTGTCAAGGATGATAAATCTTGGAATCCTTCCCTGATGTCCTAAGCAAAAGTAATGTGAGATCTTGGAGTTTGTGAGTTTTATAGATATTGATTCACAATTAATATCAAAATTAAAAACATAGTAAAAAAGATAATTATATCTCTAAATGATTTTTTCCAAGTAAAGTTATAAAGTGTTCAATGTAATACAATACACCAGACTTGAGGTAATCTAAAACCTGACTGTTTATAAAATAAATTGAGAGGAAGAAAAATTACTGAGACTAACACAGGAAAATAAAAAGGTAAATGATGTGGAAAATATTCATCAGGCATTTTTTTGAGAACTCACATGCTTGACGATGGCATGAGTAAAGGGGAAACAAAGTAACACCTCTAAAATAAAAAAACAACATTGAATATGTACTAAAGTAATTGCATTGGACACTACGGATATGCATTAGTCATTTTAAGCTTTCTGAGAGATTATAAGCCTGTCTTAAACTATCAGACACTATATGAGTTTAACAAATGTTTACTACCCACTGGATTATGTAACTATAAATTATAATGGCCCCTTCCCTTAGAATGGTTGGAATAAACACTGTGATGGTTTTCCAACCAATAAAATAGCAGTATTTACAAATTTACGTATTGTACAGCAATCCACCATAATTAAAATCTCCACTTCATTGCATTTCATAATACACAGGTATTATTTTCTGTAATTAAATGAGTATGCTTGGAATAATATGCAGTACATAGTAACTAGCCCTCAATAAATATTGTACATTATTATTACCAATATTAACCGGGCAAAAGATGTGAGTAGTTCATTTGCTAAAATGTCTGCTTAAATACTTTTTTTTTTTTTTTAAATTTTTTTTTTAAGATTTTATTTATTTATTTGAGAGAGAGAGAATGAGAGAGAGCAAGCACATGAGACGGGGGAGGGTCAGAGGGAGAAGCAGACTCCCTGCCGAACAGGGAGCCCGATGCGGGACTCGATCCAGGGACTCCAGGACCATGACCTGAGCCGAAGGCAGTCGCTTAACCAACTGAGCCACCCAGGCGCCCTCTGCTTAAATACTTTAAGTAGAGAAATGAGAAAATTAGGGGATTTGTGAAAATTTTAATAGCCCACATCAATCATATTTAACAAGTTTGGCAGATTATATATTTATTTATGTACTTATTTATTATAAGTATGGGAATCTGTGAAATTGAGATAATCCATAGAAATAGGAATAATATACTCTGTTTTAAGAAACTCTATTCTAAATGTTTTTGTTTTGTTTATTTTGATTTGTTTCTGTGATTTTCAGAGGGGAGAGAGAGGGAAAGGGAAGTAGAGCGGAATTGAGGTATACCTTCTTTGGACTGTTTAACCATATCCTTTCTCATTTACATATAATCTTTAGTATTTTACATTTTCCTTGTATAGTACTTTACATATGGATGGTATTTGGAAAATATCAGTGATGCTCTTGAATGGTTCTTTGAAGATATTTACATCTCACTGAATAAATCTGAAGCTATTCAATTTCCATTTCCAAGAAAGTAGAAATAAGAGCTCTCTGTTTAGTGATAGAGGTACAATTAAAAATTTAGTCATTGACTCAAAAGCATTCATATATTGTTGTGCTTTCAATATGAAAAAAATTATGGGAAAGTTCGGAATTATACTGTAACCATTACTTGAGTATACATACACTGATCATTTAAATTCAACATTTTCTATGTTCTTTAGCTGCTATGTTTCAAAAAATTGTGACATGAAAAAAAATGAAGTCTAGCTCCAACAAAACTATTTATTTTAGTTAGTTCAGTGAGAAAGATAAATGAAATTATTAGACTCAAGCAGATAAAGTAAATGGCTGGCTAATTTACATTTTTTTTTCTTTTCAAACATTTGCTTTTTAGACCATTTTCCTAGTATCATTATCAACTCAGGAGACCCAAAGAAAAACATGCATTGGCAATAAATATATTGGGGATGTAATTATGGTTAAAACTGGAAGTATTTATTGTACAAGGAAAAACAATTTAGAATATTCATAGTTTGAATATATATTTGCATATATATATAATGATATTTGAGGTTTAATTTCTCTAGTCATAAAGAGGAGGATCTTTTTCAAGAATTTAAAATGATTTCTTGTCCTTTCCTTTGAGAGAATACATTTATTTTGTTCCAGTTATTCGCTCCAAGCAAGAAATATACACATTATTTTGTTAATGTTATTGACAGGCAAGCCAAAAATCTCTTAAAACTATTTGTTTTCTTAAAGTCAGGTTTATGGAAGAGTAATTTACATTAAAATTGAATCTTCTTAGGCGTGCAATTTTATGCATTGTTACAAACATATACAATCATGTAGCCAAAATAAAGATATCGAATGTTTCCCTCACCCACTGTTGTGACTGTCTTTCCTTTTCTTTGAATGTCATATGAGAAAAATTATACAATATACAGTCACATAGTATGTAGTATATCAATTCTTCTATAACAATGCTTGTGAGATTCATCTATATTGTTACAAGTATCAGTAGTTAATTCCTTATTACTAGTGATAAAGCATAATTGTATGAATGCACCAGATCTATTTATATATACATATAATATATGATATATATAAAATATATGTAAAACATAAAATATAAATAAATATTATATATATATATTTTATAAAAACTGACCACTTGTCCGTTTTTGGTGATTATGAATGAAGATGAAGACATAATGAAGACAAAAACTTGTGTACAAGTCTTTGCATGTACATACATTTTCATTTCTCTTAGGTAAATACTAGGAGTGTGATTGCTAAGTTAAATGATAATCATATATTGTGTAAGAAGTTGTTAACCTGTTTTTCAAAGTGGCTGTACTACACTGCATTCCATCAGCCAGTTATAAAAGTTCAAATTGCTCTTCATTCTCACTAATCTTGTAATTTCAGCTTTTTAAATGATAACCATTTTAATGAGTGTATTAGTTCTCAGTGGAATATTCCTATTAGTCATTTTCCTAAGTGGATAGTGATATCTCATTTTAATTTGAGCATCTTTTCATGTGCTTCTTTGTTTTCTGTATCTCTTCCTCCATGAAGTGTTCAAAGTTTTTACCCATTTTTTTTGTTGTTGTTGAGTCATCTGTTATCTTACTAATTTGGAAAATTCTTTCTCTTTTGTAGATACATTTCCTTTTTAAATATGTGCATTAGAAATATTTTCTCCTTGTCTATGGCTTGTCATTTCATTTTTTAATAATGTATTTTCATTAGCAGAACTTTTTAAAATATGGAGCCCAATTTATCTTTTTTTAAATGATCCATGCTTTTTCTCTCTTAACTAACAAATCTCCCACTAATCCACAAATTTTTCTCTCATGCATTTTTCTGGAAGTTTTAATATTTTTTTGCATTTTCATTCATGTCTATGATCCATTTTGAATTAATATTTATGTAGGGTTGAGATATTTTTCCTTTTTTTTTGTATTAAAATATTCAGTTCCACACCATTTGTCGAGATGATATTTTTTCTTCATTCGGTTACTTTGAATTCTTTGTTAAAAATCAATTGGTCATATAGCTGTAGATTTATTTCTAGACTTTCTATTTTCTTCCATTTGTATATTTATCAGATCAGCAGCACCTCATTATTACTGTAGATTGATAGTCTAAAATCAACTAGCATGAATCATCAATTAAGTTTTTTTTAAAAAAAGGTTATTCTAGTACTTTATATTTCCACATGAATTTTAGAACCATTCATTTCCACTGAGATTTTCACAAGAATTATACTGAATTTATATATTAATTGGGAAAAATGGCATCAAACCATGTTGAATCTTCCTATAAATGAATGTGGGCATATTTCTCTATCTACTTAGGTTATCTAAGTATATAAATATGATTTATATATTATTTGAAGTTTAAGGCATATTAAAAATGATGTACATTTTGTTATATTTATTCCTGTTTCAATTATTTTTATGATATTGCAAGTGATACTATAATTAAAAAAAATCAATTTCAATTGCTCATTGCTAAGGCACAGAAATACAGCTGATTTTTATACATTCATTTTCTATCCTGAGATCTTGATAAAGTCATTCATAAGGTCTTCTAGCATTTTGTAGATTTATAGAAATTTTCTACATAGACAATCATGTCCTCTGAAAACAAAGACAACTTTACCCTTTTCTTTACCTTTGGCATGTCTTTTATTTACTTTTCTCGCTTTATTGCACTAGCAGGAACTTCCAATTCAATGTTGAATAGAAATGGTGAGAGTGGACATCTATAATTTGTTTCTGATCTTACAGGGAAAGCACTGAATTATTCACCTTTAAAAATTATCACAATTATATTAGCTGTATCATTTTCATGGATGCCCTTTATCAGGTTGAATACTTGATTTTACCAGTTTGCTGAGACTTTTTAAAATTATAAATAGATGTTTCATTTTTTCAAGTGTGAAGTTTAGACTGAGGTTTATTTTTTTCCTATGGTTGTTCAATTGTCCCAGCATCATTTATTGAAAAGGCTATTGTTTACTTGGAGTTCATTCTTCTTTTTCAAATTTGTTTTATCTATCCTGGGTCCTGTACCTTTCCATGTCCATTTTATAATTACCTTGTGTGTGTCTACAAAAAAAATTTCCTGGCATTTCAATAAGAATTGCATTAAAACTGTAGATTATTTGGGGGAGAATTAATATCTTTACTATGATAAGTCAATTCAGGGACATGGCATGTCTTTTCATTTACTTATGTCTTTGATTTTTTATTGCATTTTTAAATTTTCCTGATACAGACCCTATAAATGATTTACTAGATTTATACCTAAGTATTTAATTTTATTCAAAAAAATTATCAATTGTATTTTTTTCAATTTCCACATGTTCATTGTTATTATTTAGACATTGAATTTTTTTTTTTTTAATTCATCTTGTATCCAACGACCAGGCTGAATGCACTTATTAGCTCTAGAGGTTTATTTTGTAGCTTGGGATTTTCTACATAAATAATCATATCATTTTAAGTAAGGACAATTTTTTTCTTTCCAAGATATATTCCTTTTAATTTATTTTTCATGCCTTATGGACTCAACCAAACCTCTAGCACAATGTTGAATAAGAGTCACGTACTGTGTTCCTGATCTTAACAAAAAACATTCAGTAATTCAATATTAAGTATGATGTTACAGGTTTTTGTACATGTTCTTTATCCAGTTGAGAATGTTCCCTCTCTTCCTAATTTGCTGAGAGGTTTTTTTTTTTACATTTTTAAAAATTTTATTTTATTATGTTAATCACCATACATTACATCATGAGTGTTTGATGTAGTGTTCCATGATTCATTGTTTGCGTATAACACCCAGTGCTCCATTTAATACGTGCCCTCTTTAATACCCATCACCAGGCTAACCCACCCCCCACCCCCCTCCCCTCTAGAACCCTCAGTTTGTTTCTCAGAGTCCATAGTCTCTCATGGTGCTGAGAGTTTTTATCATCAATGGATATTGGATTTTACGAAATGCTTTTTCTGTGTCTATTGATTTGATCATTAAATTTTCTTTTATAGCCTGTTGATATGGTGGATTATATTAATTGATTTTCAAAGATTGAGCCAGCCTTATATAATTTGAATAAATCTCACTAGGTCATGGTGTGTAATTCATTTTATACCTTGGTGAATTCAATTTGCTAATATTTACCGAAGGTTTTTGTATCTATGAGAGATATTGGTCTGAAGTTTTTTGTTTGTTTTTGTTTTTTAGTTTTATTTATTTCCTGTTTTTTGTACTGACCTTGTCTGGTTTTATCAATAGCGTAAAACTAACCTTGTTAAATGGGTTGAGAAGTGTTCCCTCCTCTTCTATTTTCTAGGAAAATAATGGGTAAAATCATTGTTAATTCTTTATATGTTTAGTAGAATTCTCTATTAATATCTGGATGTGGAGGGTTTTTGCTAGTTTTTAATTACAAATTCAATTTTGAAATGGCTATAGTACTGTTAAACTTTTCTATTTCATCTTCATTAAATTTTGGTAGCTAGACACACACATTATATCTGAAATATAAAGAGATTTTCCTGAAGCTTGTGTTTAGATAAAAATAACACTATTCTACAGCATCCAATTTTTATAAGAAAAATGTCTAAAAGATAGATCAGGGAAATAGGGGATATGTGGGAAGCGAAAGTCAGGGTAGAGATGGGGATAAGCAAGAGGGCGGTGTCAGTAAAGGGAGGGGTTAGAAAGAGAAGAAAATTTAGTGTAGCGACTTCTCTCATTTGCTTTGTAAAGACTTCATAACATCTGACTTCTGAATAATTGGACTGCATAATACAATGCTTAGCTTCTTAATGCTCTTGTTAAAACCACATAAGATTGTGTGTTCTGCAGTTCAGTGACTTTTAAATACCTAACCAAGAACACAAACACATCTGTGTTGAAAAAAAGCACAGCCTGGTCAGTGTGGATATCTGTACACTCCACACACACAGTACTCATGACTTGCGTGGCATGGAAGATTAGTGCCTTTGACGTCATCCCAGAAGTAGTTAAATTTTGTTGCTAAAATAATTTTCTAACTTATAATGGGCTGTAGAACATAATAGAGATTTTATGAGTTTTTCTCGTTTGACTATTTTTTTTTTTTTTTAAAGATTTTATTTATTTATTTGAGAGAGAGAGAATGAGAGAGAGAGAGAGCACATGAGAGGGGGGAGGGTCAGAGGCAGAAGCAGGCTCCCTGCTGAGCAGGGAGCCCGATGCGGGACTCGATCCAGGGACTCCAGGATCATAACCTGAGCCGAAGGCAGTCGCTTAACCAACTGAGCCACCCAGGCGCCCCGTTTGACTATTTTTAAAGATGCTGGTTTTTCTTGGGACTATGAAACACATTTCCATCCAGACACAAATGAAGACATAAAATTAGTGGTTTTTGAAAGGGTTCTATTAAATAATTGTACACCACGTTATTTGATTTTATGTCAAAGTATGGGAATGGGAGAGTTATTGTTGAAATAAATTTAAGAAATTCTGTGTTAAAACTTTACAAAAAAATCTAGAAAAGGGGCATATGGTTACAAAACAACAATTCAAAGTCTTTTTGACTGGGGTAACTTCCCCTATCCCCAAAGGCAGTTTTGGTGGCTAATATTTATTAGGAAACACTTTGAGAAATGTTGTAATAGGATATTACCCAATTTGATTAGCATCTGTTCATTATCTATAATTTGAAATGTGCTTGTGGATTCAGAGATAAATCCATTGTGGTTCCTGCTTCTAACACCTTATCTATAGAACATGTACAGTATAATCATATGAATGTTGTGATAAATGCCATAAGAAGTACTAAAAGAGGGCATGTGCCCAAACAGCTTATATTCATGTATTTTCTTGATAAATAACATCAGTGTACATCTACTGTTCATCAGTCATTTTGCTCAGCACCAGGAATTTAATAACCTACCTTCAAAGGAAATGTAAATAGTAGTGAGGATGGAAAACTTTCAACTATACAAAATAATAAATGATGTGATAAGACTATGCAAAGATTCTCTGTGAGGACAGAGGAGATTTGGTATTTATCTCATCCTTGTAACTTTAAGACTGGCTTCACTGAGAATGATTAAGTAAGCAAATGAAGGTAAAAAATATAGAGAGACATTTTAGCTGTAAAGAGAAATTCATGGAAAGGTCTTGAGTTAAGATGAAAGAATACATTTTAGGAAATTTTTACAGGTCAAAGTAGGACAATTGATCTCACAAAATCTTGGAGAACGGAGGAAGCCAGAGAAAGAATGGGGTCAGAAAAAGTAAAAGAGGGAAAAGGGGAGACGGAGAGAGAGGGCAAGAGAGAGAAAGAAGTAAAATTAGGAGAGTGCAGGAGAACTATGTTGGGAGAGTGAGGTTTTTGATGATTTGAATAATTATGGGTTTGAGGTTGGATTGTGCCTGAGGGTACCAAAAATGAGGAAAGACAGGTCATTAGGTGTGAATGATTTTAGGGCATTGGAAAGATAAAAAAAAATAGATGTTAAAGCCACAAAGAGGACACCTGTTGTTGCAAGTGTTAACTTTAAGAGACTTGAGAACAAGAGGTCAATGGATGACAGCAATAAGGATCTGAAAAGGGAGTTATAAACTAAAGACCTAGGCTTAAAATAGATTTTGACACTTCTAAAAACTGGTAAAGACCTGTGATTCTCTCAGGTTTCTTACACTTAACTGATTTTTTTGTACTGATTACAATCATATTCTCTAAGGCACTATCTACAGTAGAAAATGTTCCATGTGATTTTAAATATTAGTTTACTAAAAGAAGTAAGTAAATATCAGTTTATGATTTAGTTACTTAGTTCTGCAGGAAATTATATAAATAAAAAATTTCGTAAAGGTTAATATTGGCAAGTTACACTGTATTACTGTATTTCTACATTGAATATGCAATGAAATTTGGTGTCATTATTAATTTAATATGTCCATTCCAATTTATTAATTACTCAAAAGACAGTTTTTTTTTTTTCTTTCAAAAGACAGATTTTGAATTCTTCTTGGATACAAATAACAATAGTAGGTTATAAATTTATGACATTTATCATTATCATAATTTTCTTTGATTTAATTCTCCTAAAATCCAGTTTAGCAATTTAAAACATAATCATGAGTGTGGCTGTTTTGAGTGTAAAATGGAAAAGACATTAGAACAAGTGAAACCTCATTTCTAGACATTATCATATTACTCTTTAATGTTTTTGTACATCATTTGCCACCATCTGAAATTATCTTATTGATTTATCTATGTTACCTTCTTTATTTTCACTTTGCAAGATTGTGGATCTTGTCTGTCTTATTTACTACTATATTTCCAACCCTTAGTATCAGGATTAACAATGAGTTATATTTAAGAAATATCTCCTTTCATATTTAATAAATTATCTAAATTAATTTAATGGAATCTTTCTAGGCAGAATTTATTCTCAATCCTCCATTTTTAAGATGTCCTGATAGCATGTGAAATATGGTGCAGAAATATGTACAGGCATTTTCCAGATTGCTCTATAAGACATAGACAAAACCATATTGTGTAAATTATCTTTAATAATATTCAATACTAGCGGACTATCATTTGGAAGGAGAGATACTGTGGTGCACTTGCTTTATGGTTCAGTGTCTTGGCTTACCTATAGTTCTGCTTCATAAGCTGAAACACTGAGGCTGTCAGGAATATCTTCTTATTTGCACCCCTGTTAAATTGCCCTTATTTGCTTCATCCCATGTGTATTGTGCCTCTAGCTACGGCAACTCTAATATCTTCAGTTCCACCTTTCTCAATTCCTGAAGGTGAATTCAGTTGCAAACTATAGTTCTATAGTAGCTATTACTTGTCTTTTCTACCCTCTATTGCTGAAATTATCTTTGATGTCCCTGGGAAAGATGGGAAGTTTATCCTTTTTATTGCCTGTTTCATCTTCTCTCCTCTCTTACTTTTGTTGATGTCTTTGTTGTTTCTCATTTATTGGATCTTCTAAGGGCCTCTCTCCAAATTCTGTACTTTAATGTATTACAACCATCCATGTATTATAGTCTCATTATACTTAGAAATGTGTGCAGACTGTAAAAAATAATTTAAACTTTCCCTAATGGATATTTATGGGCATCAAATCAAGGAAGTGAGGAGAACCAAACTGTAAATCAAACCCTGGCATAAAACATGCTAGTCTATTGAAAATATAATTGTACCAAATCTAAATACTTTCTCATTGAATTGCTTTTTAAACCAAACCAACCAACAAGCAAAGGTAAACATAACTTGGATAGTTTTGAAAGTAAAGAAGTAAAAATTTAAAACTTGAGTCTTAACATTATAAAGTTATATACATATCTTTATTTGCTAAATTCAGATATGAAAAAGGAGCCAGTTACATCAATAAATAGGGTCACCGCTATGAAAAGAGAAAATAGGGCATTAATAGGGAAAAGTTAGAGAAGATGCATTCCGAATTGGAAAGAGGGATGAGAAATGTATGTGATAGAACCCATCTTGTTCATGTTAGAATCATGAACGTAATATTGTGAAGACCATTCTATACACCTATGCGTATACATCTGCCCACAATGATACAGTAAAGGTGAAATTCATATTTCTATGGCATGGCAGATAGTCATCCACAGAAAGTGATAGCTACTTCCAAAATATCGTGGGAAAGTAGGTTTTGGGGGAAATCAGGGAACGTGTTGTATAAAGGGTCCTTGGATCACCACGTCTGCATCTCGACAGTAATTAATGTGTACAACATATATTCCAATCTCCTCCTATGGGTCCCCTAGAGTGACTGCCTGCAAAGCATTGAGAGAAGAGTTGTAATCATACCCCCCAACACACACACACACACCCCAGCTATTTTGATGTATGATGAAGAAAAGCAAAAGTTTTGAATAATAGTAAAGATACATCATATACTGGTTATTAGGAAACCTTAGTGAATAACTCTTCTTCAGTATGTAGTAGTCTAGCTTTTCAGAATATTTTACCTTGGCTTTATTGCACACACCTAGGATTTAAATGAGTGGTTATATGGGTGTAATATTCCTTTATTGAATGAAATTAGAGAAACTGCTTCCCTGGAAATCTTCAAAAGATATAGAACAAGAGAGTTACTTCATCTGTTGACCATGACCAGTATCTGGGGCATAGTTTCAAAGTTTTACTCTAACTACCTTGCTTTAAGGAGATTATGAAATGGTACCTTTGTGACTAAATATATGGATAATAAATATACATCCAAAATACAATCTGTTTTCTGTCTGTTAATTGGGGCAGACCTCTAGTGTGTTATAGAAGTATATATTATAATGAAAGCTAATCACAAAAATTTATAGTATTGGAAATCACATTAAAAGAGTGCTTGCCCTATGAAAAGAAATTAGGAAATTTGCCATAGAATATGCAATGTGGAAAATATATTAAGTGGAAAGAGTATATCAATTGCTTTGAAGTCTATTTTCTAACTATACCATATCAATATATTCTTGAGGAGCATAAGGACCAGCACCATTAGCTCAGCCTCCATTATGTTTATTATTATCTAGGCAATAAATTTGGGTGAATCAAAAATTATATCCAGTTCACAGTTTATTTTATTAATATATGCAAACTGATTGGAAAGCACGTTTGGAGTTGCACCATTCTATGATTGACTTTCCCATGCATAAAATAACTAATGTATTCATATTTAAAAATTAAAAATGAAATGTCATGAATATTGTATACAGGTAGACATTTTTCAGGGTCCCAATTCAGTGAAAACATTTACTGCTGAAAAGTTTAAAAAAAAATTTTTTTGTTGTCTTTTATAATTCAGGTTATCTGGAATGAATATACCACCACCAATTATCAGCAACAAAAACTGGCTCAGACTGCATTTTGTTACAGACAGCAATCACCGATATCGTGGATTTAGTGCTCCATATCAAGGTATGTTTAATGAATTCCTTTGTATCTTTTGATATGTGAAATGATTTTGGTATATACAGCTGGATTTTGCGATAGAAGCAAAATATCTTTTGCATTAATAAATGGTAATTTGAATAAGCAAAAATGGTCATTCCCTTGCTGAGGCAATATTGTGATAATAACTAAATTACAATAGAAAAGTTAGTTGGTTTTTATAGCACAGTGCTCAAAATAAAGAATATTATGACCTCTAAAAGATAATATATAACAGATGTCATGCTTTACTTTAATAAAGTGCTTCAGCAAATAGACATGCTTCCTAAAGCTGTACCACAAAACACTGAAGAAAAGTTGTAAATAGGCTCTCCATCAATTGAAATCCATTTTCATATACAGTGTGTTTGCTATTGCTAGTTTAATTAACCTTGTTAGGATTATTATCCATTGTTTTTATTAACAGGCATAATTTTGAATAAGTGGGATATAGTATTTGATGTATTAACTTGAAAAAAACTCTTTATTCAGAACAAGATTATTATGAAGATGCAGTGTTAATGAAAATGTAGCTTCTACAATGTTTATTAATATTATGTGGGTGTACTTTATCCTCAGACTACTTATGTAAATAATTCATTTCATTTCATTCTCAGTAGTGTATCAGCTCCTGTGAGGGGAATTGTGAGCACTGCCATAGTTACATTTTTCCATTTATCTGTTTTTCTTTTTTCATTTCATGTTTTCCTTTATAGTAGTCTTAAGTCTTAGGCACTTTGCAAATTTAATATGGTGACTTTAGGTAGCTTATAGTTAATACCTAAAATGTTATTAGGCCACATACTGTTTTCTGGAATACAAATTTCAACAATTAATTCATATTTTGAAGACCAGTAACCTATCTATAGGCGTCCTATCAGTAAGATTTCTGACAATAGTAGTAACAGATTAATGTGATTGGTATTTTGACATTTATAATAGTGTATTGGGTATTACTGTAATAAAAATCCCTAAAATAATAACTTAAAAGTAAAGATTTTAGACAAAACCCACTGTAGAAAAATCTATAATTTCTATTGCTAATGTAGTTAATTTGAATGGAAGCAGGAATGCAAATATGCTCTTAAATCTATGCATTTCTCATAACTGAATACATTACTCATCATAAAATACTGTATTTTAAAATTGAAAATTAAATATGCATAGAAAATTACTTTTATATATTTTATTAAAAATAGCTGTCCAGAGCATAGTAACTTGAATCTTACCAGTTTAGCCATTGTCACCTTTAAATTTTGAAATAATATTTTGTTGAATTTCCAATTTCAATATCTAAAATTTTTGTGTCCTTCAGGAATCAGAGGACTTCTATTGAAAAAAAAATTGTTGTGGAGCTTCTTTATCTCTCTGGGTTGACCCCTTCCTTTTGGGGCTTTCCAGCCATATGATTTTTTGGCTCTAATTCCTCTGCAATGAGTTAAAACAGATGGCATGGCAGGAATTCAAAAGACTCTCATCTTTGACTCATGTGGTGATCTTTTCTACTAGATTCATGAAATCTTTCAGTCAGATGGCTTTTCCTCATCTGAATAGAAATAAAGTATTTTATGTTTAAATGTATAACCTGGAGGAAAAAACATGATCTATCTCAAAAATAAAATGATACTTCATTTGCTTTATGTAGTATGGTTTCATGAAACTGGTATCCCTAGATAGGGTTGTTTTGCATTATAAGGTAGTAGGGCAAGGCTGCCAGTAGATTTGTGTATTTAATTATTATTTTCAATATTCTACTTGCTGATCTTAAATTGGCTTTTATAAGTACTTTCAGGTTCAATTTGATTTTCTGGCATTGCCTATCTGGTTTCAGGAGTGAAAAAGAGCCTAACAGTGAATTCACTGCAGTAAAATAGAAAGGAAGTGTTTTATGGGGTATGCATTTTTTCAATTTTCTTCAGGAAAAGGAGTTCAAAAGAGGGTAATTTTTGGTGTAATCTATATCTACATAATGTAGAGGAAATAAAGTGGCCTAAGAAAATGGAAGCTATGACTTTATAATATGATCAAGGGAAAGTTTTATTATATAAAAATCCACCTTTACATGTAGCCTTTTAAAACTGTCCTGATTACGGCCTGGTTTTTCTAACTGCATTATGTCCAAATAACATTTTACCTAGACAACATAAATTCATTTGGAGAAGTAATTCTTGAAACTATAAACAAAATTGGGCTAAAAAAGAGAAAACCCTCTAAGAAGCAAACTTAAATAGCTGTAAAATTCATAATTCTGACAACCTGAAAGACATGCCCTAGCATGAAATGCTAATCATCCTGTTTTACATTGTACTAGGCTACCATTTAATATCACTGGTATCTAGATTAAAGCCAATGAAAGATAACAAAAATTACTGTACAGAAGTCATAACCAGGTTTCCATATAATACAGTTTCTTAATAACTCAAATACTTATTGAGTACCCAGTGATTATTACCGTTACCTTTTATTTTGAATTAATTTAATGTTTTAATGAAGCTCTAGGTTTCCAAAGACTGATTATTTTCTCCATAGCATTTCTGTTTAACCTGTGTTCTTTATAAAAAACCTTGAAAATTAATTGCAAGCTTACTAAAGGTTTCTGAATGGCATTAGCTGTATGTCCCATCATGGATGGCGTAGGCACATAGACACACTAACACGCCTTCCTCAATAGAGTGTAAATTGTGTTAGAAACGAGCTTCCTTATTGGTTCAGATATAATTTAAATAGGGTTAAGTAGAGGTAGTGGATAACACGCTAACAAATGTAATTCTATTTTAACTAAAAAACACTCAGAAAAGTCTTGATTTAAATAAATTGCCTTTGGTATGCAAATTGCTTCCCCCTTCCCAGATCCCACACTGAATATGTCCACTTCTATCTAAAATAAAATTGACTCTTTTTTCCCCCTGGGTTTATTTATGTTGGAAATCCCTTCTTTGAAAACCCTATTATTATCTCTACTATGTTTCAAAATTTTTTTCTCTTTAATTTTCAACTCTCCCCCCAAGAAACTTATTTCAATATCATTTTACTATATTAGTCTTTGTTTTTAAAATTCTTCCTGCATTCAAGTCTCATTAAACCTCTTCTAATGAGAACTTGAATTGTGCTACGTCACACGTAAGTGGTGTAATTTTTCTTATCTGTGGTGTTTGGAAGTCCTCATATTTATTTTTTGAAACCTCCATAGCATTGTCATTTGATTTTTATTATAAACCTAAAATCTATTTTCCATTTCTATAAATATCTGATCATGTGTTCTTAATTTCTAAATTGGAAAGAGATTTTCAGATGACAATTGTCCAATACCTAAAACCTTAACCCTAAATGGTGTTTATTTAAAAGTATTATGTTTTTACCCATCAGTCACCATTATTCAACTATGAAATATTATTACAACATTTTTCATTTTTTCTTAATGTACTAAGATGCTATAGCTGTAGATAATCACAAAATTGTCTTTGGTATGTAAGTTTAGGAAGTGCAGCATATAATTAATTCCAATTACCCAAATATATGAATTTCTATATTATAGATTATGTTTTCTAAATTCTTACAGATTTTATCACATTTTGGCTTTCCCTTTTTTTCCATAACCCTTGTTTATGTGATTCTTCTTATGTAGGTTAATATTTTCTAGACACTTATTTTCAATTTAACAAAGATACATCAATAGTAAATACAGCGTATTTTAAAGTTAGGAAGGAAAATACTTTATTACATAGTTTCTCAAAGAGGTTGTCATCCTTTTTGGGATCAGCTGTGTGTCTTTCTGGTGAGAAAAACATATTTAATGAATGGAACTTTCAAATTGTATTGAAAATGCACTGCCATAAACCTCAGTTATACAGAGGCCTGTGACATTTTAGATGCACATAATTTAAGTGAAAACAACTTTGGAGGAGTATCCATTTCTTAGATTTGGGAATGTTTTGACATAAACGTGAGTGCAGAGTTACCGAACAAAGATAAATAAGATTATCAGGGGCCCAGGGTAATCTATAAGGGAAGACTAAGAATTGGAGTTTGTGAGGTTACTAATTGCTATCTGAGTTGTTTGAGCCTTGGTTTCTCCATCAGTGGAAAAAAAAAAGGCACAGTTGGTAGACACATAATTATTGTGCAATTAAAAATGTATTAGGATTTCTATGAGTAAAAGTCAGACATTCAGTGAATAAAGATGCTTCAGTGGAAAGAAATAATCAACCATGGGAAATGGGTGAGAAATATACTTTCTAACCATGAGATAGAAATAGTTTAAAAATTGTGATCAAACATAAATCTGAATCCTGGAACCACATGTAAAAATGAAAAATCCTACATTTTATAAGTACATTCCCACTTCTCCAGGGAAAAAAGGGCTTTTCCTTAGATCACAATTTTAAAATGAAATTTTAAAAAATAAACTCAGTTATGCTATAAAAACTCATAACAATTTTTAAAATAATATTCAAATTTAAAAATAAAGCACAACATCAAAGCAATCTGTGTAATGCTGTATTTTTTTCTAATTTTGCTTAGGCATCAGTTTTTCTTTGTGTACCTTGGTATATCCATTTATAATAAAGCACAAGGAATCCCATCCCAGCATTCTAATCACAAAACTCCTCCTTTAATTTGATAGCTATCAATGTGAGTCATTGGGATTCAAGGTTGGAGGTGGGACTGTGACATAGTAAGAGAAGATCAAAACTTTTGGTTCAGATAATTTAGGTGTACATAGTTTAATAAGAATGTTGAACATGGACAATTAGGCTATTTTCCTGGTGAAGACAATAGACAGGGCTTTGCTAATACAATTCAAGAGATATAGTCTCTCTATGTATATTTCATATTATTGTAGATATTATTTATTTTTTAGTGAGTACATACTGTGGGAAAATTCATAAACTGTACTTGAATTGTTATCTCAAAATAATCCCCTTTTCATACAATAGACAAAATGCATTATTTTAAGGTTAGGAAGTCAGCTAGTTATTTTCATTTACTGAGTTTTGAGAGAATAAGATGTTCAGTTCCATTGGTGTATAGTGTTTGAGAATAACTTCTAATCTTCTACCTTATTTCCTTTTGATTTTATTATTAACATCACTTTTTTTTTCCTTCAAGTCTCATTCAGGGCTAAATCATTCCTTTCATCTTGAAATTCTCTTTTTTCCTTTTATTCTGAGGTTAAAAAAAAAGAAACTTCTTTTACTTCTTGCTTAATGAACTTGTCTGGTTTATGGAGTTCACTGTTGTAATTAGTACAATGTCTAGACAACCCGCAGAGATAATGAAGATATTTAATAGTCAAAATGGTCTAAGTAACTATTGGTCTGTCTAAAAGAACCATTAAAAACTCCCTATAGCATTTCCTCTGTGATGTAAATTTATGTTTATAGTTCATGCCAATATAACATTTAAGGCCTTTTACCATATTAGTTGATAATGATAGAATTAAATTCTTCCATAGCTAACTATATTTACTTTTTCATTCCCATCCTTAAAACTTATATGCCAATCTTCCTATGTATCCCTCAGACCAAAATTCTGTTCAGAACTTGTGGATGTGTTTGACAGTAAACTGGCTAATTATTATTTCATTTCAGATTTCTCTGAAGTAGACAGTTCACTGTGAAACACAACTAGTAACCTGAGTGAAGCATTGTATGTCAGAAACACAATGTTAGTGATTCATTTTTGCTTAACATTAGTCCAACAATAATTTCTAGTAAAATACTTTATCTTGCTAAACATTTTAACATTTATGAATTAAAATTAAGCCATATGACCGACTGCATTTAGAGTTGAACCAAAGTTTTAATATACGAAATGAGAATTTAGATATAGAGTAGAATATTAGGAATAATATTTCATTTATCTCACCTCGCTGTTTTATAGTCCTTTTATTCTGGTTGTGAGTTAACTATATGCATTAACACAGAGACTACCCAGAGTTAATGATGGCTGTCATCTAGGAGAAAAAAGTATTTTGGAAACATTACACTCAGATTCTGATTAAGAGGAGCACTTAAAACCAGGTGACAATGGATTTTTTTTCTTTCACATTTATTTATTTATTTATTTATTTATTTATTTATTTATTTATTTATT
>NW_023270415.1:57109010-57234919 GCF_011800145.1 Mirounga leonina | reverse complement strand
ATTTATTTATTTATTTATTTATTTATTTATTTATTTATTTATTTATTTATTTATATTATTAGGTTATGTTAATCACCATACATTACATCATTAGTTTTTGATGTGGTGTTCCATGATTCATTGTTTGCGTATAACACCCAGTGCTCCATGCAGTACATGCCCTCTTTAATACCCATCACCAGGCTAACCCATCCCCCCCATCCCCCTACCCTCTAGAACCCTCGGTTTGTTTCTCAGAGTTCATAGTCTCTCATGGTTCCTCTTCCCCCACCCATAGATGGCGGAGGAGGGGGCCTCTGTCAGCCGCTACCGGCAAGTGATAGTGACAATGGATTTTTAAGCAAAGTACAGCAAGAAAATGTAAGGAGAAAGAATGTATGTACTTAAGAAGTAGTCACAGAAATCAGTATATTAAAGATGATATGGAGATTCTGTTATAAAATTTTCATTATTTTCCTAGGAATTGAATCAATCTCCATAACATTGATATTAGAATGATTCCAACATAGTCGAGAAAGAAAATATCATTTATTTTTATTTAAAGAAAGATCTTTAAGGCTTTCAGTTGCTAAGTGTTTTTTTCTTAAGCCAATATTTTGGTTGTTTCTTTAAAAAATATTTAATGCTTAAAATGAAATCTTTATGGTTTGCTAAGTGTTCTTTCTTAGGCTGGTGTTTAATCCATTTATATAAACCCTTTGTGGATATATCTTAAAAAGTGAAAGGCAAATTATATTAACCTTATGTTATAATCTCATAGAGTTTGTAAGAATCCAGAAATATCTTAGTAAAATGATTGTGATTTAGATTACTATTTTCAAATACAGCAACTACTATGAGTAGGAGATAATTATCAAATATCCAATGGTGATACTTTCTAAAACATATAGTAGTAGGTTTAAAATATAGTGCTTGACAACTGTACAGTTGAAAAAAAATTCATTTTGGTATAACATTTTAATTTGGCTCATGTTTTCCTGTTAATGATAAGATAAACTTGCTAGTCTCTTCTAGGAAAAACATCTGTTTTGTGTTAACTCAACTTCCTTGGGGCAAAAGCTCAAACTTTCAGGGTTTAGATCACTTCCTTCTTTTTTAAAGAAAATTTCTAGATATAAGTGATAGCCTGTGAGACCTAATAGTGTTGGGATAAAATACGGGACAGATATGGCCTGTCCATATCTAAACCCTTGCTCTGATTCATAAATATTAACCAGTTTCCATGGAGATGTCACTTGGTAACTAGGAATCCTGTAGACATCTACTGGTAGTATCCACAAGGCAACTTGTGGTATGCTCTTTAAGCATGGTAAGTTGTCTACCTTTTGACTCTACTCTGTGACATCTTTTGCTGGGTCTTCCCATCTACTCTTTAGCTAAAGCTCTTTAAGGCTCATTTTCTACTATAAATTCTCTTTTTCCCTTACCATAATGACCCCATGGCAGGGTCCTGGCTCTGTGTTAATTCACTCCTACTTATCTACTACCTAATACCCATCGGTCAGTAAAGCGTAAAACTACCCACTTGCTGGACACATATGATTCTGGTGCTCTATTGAATCTGGGTATATCTTAAAGGGCTTACATTTTTCCATAAGTCAATGATGTACAATTTCAGAATTAATTCCTATAGCAAGTATAGTTTAACAGATTTATATAGATGCTTGTACTATATCTAACTTCCATCCTCCATGAGAGTTTTTACACATTAGGGTAGCTTACACTTTCTGTTCCTATCAGACAGTGGGAAAGTTTTTTTTGTGTGTCATGTCCTAGTTTTCACTAATCATAGGTTTTGTAAAGCTCTATTAACTATGTCTTCCAGGTTTGCCTCCTGATCTGAAAAAGAAACTGTTTGAAATTTATATTTCATATTCTCTTTCACCATAACATAACTCTTAAGACTAATATCTAGATATGAACTTTTAAAAAAATGTAATATTCAGTCAAAGTTGTATAAGAACTCTCTGAAATCAAAGGGATCCTCAAGGGCTCAAAGAATGAGGGAAGTCCACAGTATCAGGATTAATAGTAACAAGAAATACAAGTGTTTTAGATTTTCAAAATAGTCCAGCTATTATTAAGTTCAAAACTGATCTCAAAAAAATACACATATATATTTCCTACATAAGTTTAAAATATATTCTGTACTGACTTAATAATGTTTTTTAAGCTACATTTACAATTACAAATTGATTTTTTTAAAAAATATGTAAGTCTATAATATTTAGTATCTTAACCAACTTTGGGTTAGTATTTTCAGTTAATATAATTTCTATCAAGTATTTTAAAATTTTATAATGTAATGAATTCATGAATAACACTTTTGTTTATAATTGTTTGAATTTCTTGTATTTCAAAGTACATCTGGTAGATTACAAAAATTGCCATCATTTTATGGTCATACCTCATGGTGATTCAGTATTGTTCTATTTAGTATTCATTTGTATAAAAATATATATGATAGAGTTTTACTCATATCAAGAATTCTTAAATGCTAACATTTACCTAGTGAGGGCAATTTTGTTACATCACCTAAGGATGAGCATATAACAAAAGATAATTGATTAAGTTGGTGTTTAGCAAACAGAATTCAGTGTTTTATAAATTCTGTTGCAATGACAAGTATATTGAACAGGTGATTTTGTCTTTAGTAATGATTTAATAATTGCACAAGATGGCCTTCAAAGGGCTTATTCCATCAAGCACAGCAAGTACAAGCAATCAAACACACTGTATATGATTGATTCTTCCATGTCAGTATGAAAAATGGAGTCTGAGGCAAGGCTTGTGGACCTTACATTCATTTCATAGGCAGTTTTACCATGCCATTCGAAAATAACATCACAGAATTAAAATTCCTAGACTTTTTAATTCAAATTCACAGATATCCAGAAATAGTTAAAGGCAATTCAGAAAAAGTTCCTTCAAGTGATCAAAAAAAAAAAAAATAGGATTTTCCTTAAGTTTAAAGTTGTATGGTGATGGTGGTCACACAAGGTCAATTTGGGGGCCCAAAAAGCTCCACAATCACTGGGTTAAACAAATTTAAGTTGAATTATTCGATTTAAGCAAATGATACCTTTTAAGCTTATTTAGGACCTGCTCTTCCTCAGGACACCTTTTGGGAAATGATCCTAGAAGGTATAAATGGAAGGGTTAGCTTCATGTGACAATAAATTTATTATTACATATCTGGATCTTTCTTCATTTATGTAATTAACTCAAGTATAAATGAGGCAGGCATGCTGCTAATGTTATTTATTTAAACTAAAATATTTTTTTAGATCAAAGCCCCATTTGAGATTATTATGACACATTTATTCCATCATTTACTATCTGTCCACTTTTGTTCAACAAAAATACTACTGAGCACTTACTTTGTAGCAGACACTGAGCTAGGCTCTGCAAATTACACAGTCCCGAGTTCAGTCCAGTTCAGTTCAGTCCAGTTCAGTTCAGTTCAGTTCAGTCCCTGAATTCGGAGTTTCCTGTCTAGTCTGTGAAAAGATGAGTGAATATTCCATGAAAAGAAAAACAATTTATGAAGTATTATAATTAAGAAAAACAAGCTCATACGGGAAGTGAAGGGGAATACATGGTCCAGGAAAACTCTCAGAACACTTGGCATCTGACTTGAGTAATAAGGGATGCAGAGTAGTTGTAGGTTAGAATGGTGATGTGATACCTACGGTATAAAAAACTTTGTTAGTCTATGTACTATTGCTGCATAGGTTATTAAAATGTTGAAATAGTATGATTGGTAAATAAATAGCCACTCTCATTGGGCCAAGAGCATGTGCACTGCCTTCTGACTCCTGACCTGCCTCATCTCTTTAAAGACTCACTGGATTGCCCCAAAATATAACAAGTGGCTCATATCTGTCACAACAGGGCACCTTCTAGATACTACCAGTGACCAACATTCACAATTCAGTTTCTAGTCCCTACCAGCTGTTACTCGGTGTTCTTAATATCACTCAGACCTTCTGGTTCATGACAAATTCAAAGTGACCAGCAAAAAATACTACTGCCTATTACTATTGGATGACTTTAAAAAGATGTATTGTTTACTTAAAAGAATAACACATATCTGCAAATTAAAAGATATGAGCAATATAAATATTCTATCTACTATTTAAAAGCTAAAAAATGAATTCTGCATTGTTTTATAGTTACCTGGTTTTATAATTTGTGACTCCCTAAAGACAGTGACTGTGTCCTTTTATCCCTGCATCTCCAGAGTTTACCATTTTATAGGTGCCAAATAAATGTTGAACAAATGATTGAATGTTATAAGTTCGTATGCATGTGTCACAATTTACAAAGTATGTGCATACACATTGTCTCATGTACTCCTCACAATATCCCAGAGATTGTATTATCGTCTCTACTTTACCAAATGAGAAACAAAGACCCTGGGACAAGTGATGCAGGCCTGTCTTGCACAAGGACACTCAGGCTAGGTGGCAAGTGGGGGCTGTTCACATCTGGTTCAGCCCGTGCCTGATCCCACATCACCTAGAGAAAGGGGCTTATTTGTCTGATTCACTCAGATGTCCTGTTTCAGCTAATGGCAGCCCTGTCGAAAAAAACTATGAAGCCCAAGGTCACATTAGAAAATAGCAGAACCAGGTCTGAACCCTGAAGAGTTCTTGCTTTTAAAGCCTGTTCTAAATCTGCTATGAACTCCAGCCTTAGTTACCCTCAAATTTGCAAATTTGTAGAATAGATTTGTTATTTTTAGAAAAGGCTAAAATTCATTGAGAATCAAATTTGGTGAAAAAAGTAACTGAAAATTGTGGAAATACCCTGTCCTTGATTAGAAGTGACATGTTCCTAAAACAATGATGTCAGTTATTAAGTTAGTTAATATATGGGCAGCACTTCGAATAGTCGGACAGAGAGTAAGCATTATATAAAATGTTAGCTATTATTACTATTAGCAGCAGCAACAGGAGAAGCCTCATCATCCTTATTGTTTTGCTAAAAATGACTTGGAAGGGAATTTCAAGCATGTTATGTATAATAGGGATATTATTTGAAATGAAAATATCTCAACTTTTCACCATAATTAGTTGGAGACTCACATTTATTTGATGACATAATGTAAGTGCTTGTTTGTTGATTAAAAAAAAAAAGGATTCCGTTTAACAAAGGTTTCAATACAGTAGATATTATAATGAAAATTAGTCCCAGTAAGCTATATCAAATATTTAACAGAAAAGTGTCTTACAAATTAACCATGTAAGATACCAGCAGAGTATCTTCCTTGCTCTACCGTATGTCTGCGGGGTAAAACAAACAACAGAATCATCTGCTATTATAGGCTGATTTTTTATTAGATCAGGTACTACTGACTGTTATTGGAAAACCCAAGAAGGAATCTGTAGCTATAAAACAGCTTAAGGTGAAAGAAGTATAAAACCTGTCTTAGGAAAGACAATAGTTTTATTATACCCAGGGTACTTTTGTTGGAAAAGGTCAAATTAAAACATTATATTGTTGATCTAACAAGAAAGCAACTTTGTTGCATTGGGATATATCCTTCTTTCCTACAGAAAACATAACAAGTATTGGTTAGAGTTCCCCTAACATGGGCCTCCAGATTTTGTGTTCCTAAACTTATGTTGAATTTCCAAGAAAATACTTATCTTTCCAGTTTATCAACATAACAGAAAGCCAGCTAACTCTCCTGAAGCAGATGTTTAAATAAGAAATAACAATAAAAACTCAGATTGAAAAGGTAGTGAGAGGTAGAGATTACCAGGAATAAGATTTCCTTTGTACAAGTATTGTTCTGGAAAGAACACTGGACTAAAAGTCGGTAAATCTGGGTACAGCCTCCACTCTGTGAACTTGAACGGATTCCTTAGTATTTCAGGACCTTGAGATCATTTGATAATGGAAAAATAGACTTTTCCTGAGTCTAAAATTATTTGGCTTAATATACTATTTGCAATGCCAGTAAGTCACGAAAGTTTCTCACAGTGGTAATACACACACACACACACACACGCACACTTACTTTTATATTTCCTTATAGCCACATAAAAAAGTAAAAGAAACAGGCAAAATGAAATTTAATTTCAACTATTATGTCCAAAATATTAACATTCCAACAGTAATGTAAACTATTAATGATATACTTTGCATTATATTTTTCAGTTGAGTCTCAAAAATCTAAATGTATTTTACACTTACAGAAAAATTCATACTTAACATTAAATTTTCAATGGGAAGAATTGATTTTTAATAGGCTAGAGGAATAATTTACTTATAATAATAAGTACAACATTTGAATGTATTAGCAACTGTTATTTACTTAGATTTCACTGTAATTCTTACTGTCTGCATAAAATATTCCAGTAAGCACATCATAATGTATGCTTCCAACACTTTCACTACAAAACTACATCTTACATAAATGCAACAGTTAAAATGTAGTACCAAAACAATAAGATTGCATTTAATGGAAAAATATTTCATGCTACCTATTTCTAAGTTGAAATTAAAATTAGTTACAATAAAATAAAATTAAAAACTCAGTTTTTCAGTCTTACTAGCTACATTTCAAATTCTCAAAAACCACAAGTGGCCAGGGGCTACTGCACTGTGTAGCCTTGGCAGGTGCAGTGGACAGCCCTCTTATGACACCTGAGATAGTGTTCTCCAATTGTAAGAAAGTAGAAAATATGTTCAAAAATCACAATAAATAAGCTGAGAGAATATGATATAGTATCATTTTTCCCATTGTTCCTCATCTTTGTGTTACTGTCCACTAATTTTTTATCACTTACTGTACATGATCATTATACTGCAGGATCTGCCTTTATTTCATAATGTTAGAATCTATAATTATTTGAAAAATTATGATTTCCCTCTCCACCATATGCAGCTTAAAATAAACCCATAAAATAAAAGCATTCAACAAAATTCTGACATTCCCCTTTTAAAAATTTTAAAACATTATTTTCTTTGAAAACTAATTTCTTGGGGCGCCTGGGTGGCTCAGTTGGTTAAGCGACTGCCTTCGGCTCAGGTCATGATCCTGGAGTTCCGGGATCGAGTCCCGCATCGGGCTCCCTGCTCAGCAGGGGGTCTGCTTCTCCCTCTGCCCTCTTCCCTCTCGTGCTCTCTGTCTCTCATTCTCTCTCTCTCAAATAAAAATTAAAAAAAAATCTTAAAAAGAAAACTAATTTCTTTTCTCTTCTTTTTTTTTTTTTTTTTCCTTTTTGTGGTTTTCTTCAGCATGCTTACTCTGCCAGACATGTAGGACAAATCTGTCTTTTCCCTACCACAAAGATATTGAGAAGGTGTAAGTTTGTATTTAAGAAGTAGGATGAATGTTTCTGATTATGTTCTGATCATCTACCTGAGGCATGATTTCATATGTTCCATCATTTCATTTTCTCTGTATGGATATTCATCCTTTGATTCAGGCAGTGTGGTATCCATATGCAAAAAGCAAAATATCCAAATGCACGTTAAGTTTTAAGAAAGCCTCAGATTTCTTTTAGTTTTCACCGTGGGATATACTAACAGATTCTAATAAATAATTTCCAGAATTTATTCCAGAAGAAAGATACCCTCAACATACATCTTACCCAGGATGACAACTCAGCTCTTGTGATCACATTAACCTGGTGAACTAGTTTGCTAGGATTGCCATAATAAAATGTCACAGACTGGATGGCTTAAACAACAGAAATTTATTTTTCACAAATTCTAGAGTGTAGAAGTCCCAAGATCAAGATGTAGGTAGGCTTGATGTCCTATGAGGCTTCCCTCCTTGGCTTGCAGATGGTTACCTCCTTGCTGTGTCCTCATATGGCCTTTCCCTTGTGCACACTCATGCTTGGTTTCTGTCTTTCCATGTCTAAAATTTCTTTCCTTGTAGGGTTATCAGCTATATTGGATTACGACCCATCCTAAAGTACTCATTTTAACTGAACATCTTTAAACAACTTATCTCTAAATACAGTCACATCTTGAGGCACTGGGGGTAGGACTTCAACATATGAATTTTGGAGGGATGCAATTCAGCCATAAAACTAGAGACACAGTTTCAATTCTATAATTAGTATACCAAGCCCCAGCTATTAATCAAAATACTGAATGTCACTGAATGTTAAATTCTTCCCTCTCTCCCATCCTAGCACTTATTAGCCAGGTACTTTTGCAAATAAAGGAGAGGGTTGAAACTGACTCTTCCATCTCTAAATCTTGTATCTTCCTTTTTCTTCTAAACTCCTTATTTGCTGCTGTTTTAGGTTTCACTAAGATCAAACAGAGGTAGAGGAGAGAAGAGGTAAAGAGATTGGTCTTGACCTCGATCCTAAACTGGCTACATACTCTCTGGTCCTGATTTTCAGGCTGACTCTGTCATGGGCAGTGCTGGGGCCTTTTCAGGGATTCCAGCCGGGTCAATTTCTTCTACAGTCTCTTTCCTCAGGGGGTGCATCTGTATTCTAAATGGACACTTTCCAGAGTTGGTCTCCAGCCATTTGATACCCCCAGGCTTCTGCTAAGGTAGTCTTTACTCCTCAAGTAGTCTACTTGACAGATCCTCAAATGATGCTATTTTAAATCTCCAAAACCCATGATCCTCCTTGGTGAACCAGAAATTGGTATGCTTTTTATTTTTATTTTTTTCTTTTTTGCTCTGAGAAACACAAGAAGAGGGCTTATCTTGACACAGAAGCACTCTCTTCTCTCACCCTCTGAATTTCCTCAACAGATGTCAGTTTTATCTTATTCCTGTGTAATTTCGACTTTAGCTTTCTCAGACATGAATAGACACCAATCTTTTTTATGTGCCAACTGCATGAAACAAATTTCATAACTGAGTGATCCCATTGAATCACTAGACTAACACCAGAAGGTATCATTCTTCCACCATTCCCTCAAAAAGTCTAGGGAAAGGGTACTCAGTGACCTACAAGGATTCTCTCAAAGGAAATAATTTCACCCATCTCCTTCACTTCCCTCTGTCCCCTTTTTACATATTTGCTGTGTCTGAAGAGTCCAACAGTCCCAAAATAGATTCCCCTACATTTCTTTTGAAAATGATTCCTATAAGAAGCTTAATCTGTCATACATTCATTTAACTCTTAATGTCTGCTAAATTAATGCTTCCATTGAAGCTAAATCAGGAATTGCCCCATTCTAACCTCCTGGTACACATTCCACACACACATATGCATACATATATGGAAATGTTTACGTACTTGCCAAAATCAATCTTTATACTTTGCCAGAGTATGTTAGAGCCAACGGGGACTATATCATTTTCAGTACTTGGTATAATATTTGTATGTATGTTTGCATCTTTCTCTTCTTTTAGTTGTAAATTTTCTCTCTCAGTAATCTACCTCTCACATTGTGATTTAACTCCTGTGATATTGCTTAGTTCATAAATTAAATATGAAGAGCCAACAAGGAATAGATAATGCAAAATCAGACAATAGTTGGAAGTTTCTGGAGGCTAGATTGAATGTATGGTAATAGGAAACTGCAAACTTCAAATATGTTTGTTTTTTTTTTTTTTCAATAAGAGAAATTAGGAGAGACACTAATATTAAGATGAAGATCTAAAGTTATATACTGAATCCCAGTTATGTCTCTGGTTAACTATATAAAAATTGCTGAAAGCCTTGAATTTTAATTTACTCATAAAGAAAATGAAGTTGGATTATATAATCATTACACTCTTTTTAGGTAATTTTTTAAATCTTGAATGATGTCATTTCTTTTTTAAATGGTACATCAATGACTCTCCATAAATGATTTACAGATAATGACAGAACATTTGAGAATTTGTTTATATATTTTTCAAAATTTGTATACATGGTTATGAGGATAAATTTTTAGGGACACTATTGTGCAGCTCTGACTCTAAATGAGAATTAATCAAATGAACTTGATTTCTATAGGTCTTAATTCAAATCACATAGTTTATATTTCATAAGTATGTCAACATACAGCACATATCTGTCCTAAGTTGACCTTCATTCATTTATTATTTTTTAAATTTTTTTTAGAAGAGAAAGCAGAATTTATTGATCATGATCTTAGGGTCCTGGGATCAAGCCCCATGTTGGGCTCTGCACTCAGCATGCAGTTTGCTTGTCCTTCTTCCTCTGTTCCTCTCTTCTGTGCTCTATCTCTCTCTCTCAAATAAATAAATAAAATCTTAAAAAAAAGTTTGACAGTTTTATTACTTTTTGTTTATATCTTTAAATAATGTTTACCAAATATTGCCAACCACAAATAAATACTTTAATTAGTAAATTAGAAATTTGGCCTCTAATTCATTTACCTCCTTTCCCTACAATTCTGAAAAACAGTTACTAGTAAACTAAAGTTATTTCTTGGTGCACAGATTTAAATTTTTAACTTTTTCAATTGAGTTCTATTGATGCCACAGTTATTAAATTACCTTGAATGAAAAAGACAAAGCAAAACACTAAATCTAATGCTAAATGCTATGAAATGATCTCCCTACCACTACTAACTAGAGGTAAAGGAAATGAGGTCAAGGTCCTTTTTCATGACAACTTTATTTTACAAATAAAGGACCCAATATTTTAAGCTTTCCTCTGCATTGTCCCACAACTCTTCTGTTTTCTCTCATGTTTTCTCTTTGTATGTTGCATGCTTTTTAGTATAACTTTGTGTATAGACGACCCTGCAATACTCACATCTTCCTGTGATGTGAGGAAGGAATTATATAGAAACTATATAATTTACAATGTATTTTCATGCTACATTTCTTTGCTTTTTTTGCTACACGACTTCCTTAACAGCTCTGCATAATGCACTCCCATTTAATTAAATAAGTAGGGCTGTAGGCCAAAATCAATCTGAATCTGAATGGGAGCAATTTGTTTCATACCCTACAAGAGGGTTTTTATTCCTTGATATCTTGGTACTTAGAGAATAACATTTTAAAAGTGGTACAAACTTAATAGAAAACTTTACAAAAATATCTATATCCAAGGGCTTCTTTAATCAACATGATGTCAACAAAACCAAAAAGGAAAAAAAAAGAAAAAGTGACATCCTTTTTGAAATAAATTATGTTGTTACACTGTATTTCTGTCATTACTTTTTACTTTTTTGGAGAATGAGGAGCTTAAATGTATGGCATAAATATAGGAGTTGGAAAATAAATATTTTACGTCTGAGGCCAGTGTCTTCATAGAAGTGGTAGAGATATGTTGTCAAGGCTGTACTTCTATGACACATATATTAATTAGATTTTATTCACATTTTGTTGAAATATACAATTTCTTATGTGATGTAATTTGAAGATAATAGTAATACTGATTTCTAGACACTATAGCCTAGGAGTAAGTAGTATTTCTAGAAGCAGAATGTCTGGACTCAAATCTTGGTTTTCCCATTTGTTCCACAATTATGCTTTTTGTTCATTTTTCTTTCCTAAAAATATCTCACTAAATAATCTAAATTCCTAAATTTGTTCCTTTCTTCCCCTTTCCTCAAATCCTTTGTTCTGTATTCTTTTTTCTCAGAGTCTATGTTGGTTTTTATTAATACATAAAATATTTACAGCTAAGGTATCCTCATTGTCTTAATAGTTTATCTCAACTGTTAGATAAAATTAATACCACCCATATTTTAGTTTAGGTAACTGGCAAAAACGCTTATCAAAAATACCACAGAAAAAATAGTAACAAGGAAAGTGTTTGCTAACATACAATAGGTCACTCTGGTTTTTATAGGGTGCAAAATAATTTTTGAAGGACAAATATATAAAGAAAAACTCAGCAAACAAACAAGGAAAAATTAGTAACTTCAATACAAGTTAATTTCTATTAAGTTGTTAAATATAATAGCAGGTTCTGAGTTCCCACTACCTCTCACACTTACCATGATTTATAACCTCATGTAATTATTTAAATATTTTTCACAAACTGGAAATCCATATAAATATTTACATCAGTTGTGATAGGTGTCAGATGAATAAAGACATGTTACCTAAGTAAAAAAGTTGACAGGAAAATCTGTATCTCTTAACAATAAATGTTAGGGAACACAAGAAAGAGGATGTATAATATATGATAAAAGGTATAACCTAGTCAAACTAAATCATTTTTTAGGCCTTGAGCCCAATCTGATTAGTGTCTAATTGAATCTTTCTTCAGCTCCCTAAATTCTGACCTCGAGTTTTCTTATCAACACAACAAAGTTAAATTCAAAATGATACTTGAGCAAACGGACATTTAGGTGCAAAAGATTACTTCAAGATTTCTTTTTAATTAAAGCCGATTGCCTCATTAAAGAAGGCTCATAGTTGATTCAGCGTTTTCCCTTCTCCATGAGTGAACATTTATTTTTTGTTTTCACAAAGATGGTTTTTGGAAACCATAGTTTAACACAAGTGAAAATAATAGCATATATCAGAAGAAAATATAAAATATTTAAATATAATTTGTGAGTGATGAGTTTTTTTATGATTCATGGTTATGAATGAAAACTCTGGAAAAAGGATGCCTTGGTTCAAATTCTGTTTTCATCTTTGAACAGTTACAGGATCCTCATAAACTTATTTTCTTCAACTATGCAATAGAGATGTTAATATACCGTATCTCAAAGAGCTGTAGTAAATGAAATTGTTTATAAGAAATTAACACATTGACTTACATTCTGAGAACTAAAAAAAAGTCAGCTCATATTGTTATACATTTCTGCCTAACAGTTTATACTTCTATTGCCACCTAAGGTATTTTGTCTCTTAGGTATTTGTAGGTCCTCCTCTTATTAATGAAGTTCCTTTTTTTTTTTTTTAAGATTTTATTTATTTATTTGACAGAGAGAGACACAGTGAGAGAGGAACACAAGCAGGGGGAGTGGGAGAGGGAGAAGCAGGCTTCCCGCTGAGCAAGGAGCCTGATGCGGGGCTTGATCCCAGGACCCTGGGATCATGACCTGAGCTGAAGGCAGACGCTTAATGACTGAGCCACCCAGGCACCCCATTAATGAAGTTCCTTAAGAGACACATTCAGCTCACTCCTGCAGTCCCACCATGAACTGCCCATAATAGTCCTTTAACCGTCCATTCATTCATTCATCCAACATTTATTGAGGCTGTTCTATGTACTTCACTAGGGGATATGAAGGTAAAGGAGAGGAGCAAAGTCCTTGCCTTCTTGGTTGTTGCAGTGTAGTTGAGGGACTGTGAAATAAAATTAAACGTGTGTGTGTGTGTGTGTACACACACATATGTATTAAACAGACTGAAAGAAAAAAAGGAATTATAAATGTGAATGTCTGCTGTGAATGAAAGAATGGAAGGGGCTGGAATAGAGAATAAGGTAGGGGATGTAAAACCTAGGTTATTTAGATATGCAACTAACATACCTCCCTGGTGGAGTGATGCATAAGACGAGCCAAAGTTTAGTATGAGAAGAGTAGAGTAGGGGCAATGCCAAAGGAGTTGGATTAAGGAGAACAGGCCAGTCAGAATGAGCAAAGGTCCTGCAGAAGAAAAAGCATAAAAGTTTGAAGAACCTAAAAAATACCCATGTGGCTGAAACATAGCAGAATTGATTGAGAATAACCTGCAGTAGTATAGTTTCATGATCTCAGGCGATGATAAAGGATACATAGAATAATTTTATGCAGGAGAGAAGGGCAATGTGATTTAATCTTTGAGGAGATCCTTTTTTTTCCACATCTGTGTAGAAAATGTACTGTAGGGGGAAAAGGATGAAAGTGGGAAAAAGGGTTGTGTTACACTGCCTGAATTAGGATAAGGAGATAAAAATGAAAGGAAGACAGATCTGATATAAATTTGAGTTGAAATTGACAGGATTTACTGATTAACTGGATGTTGTTATGAGGGAAAAGAAAAAAAAATTATAAATGATCTCTAAAATTCTCTTGGTAAGAAACAAAAGATTCAAAGAAGAAAATGCTTTATAGTGGAAAGAAGGAAAAAGTGATCTTTGAGGCCTGTTATATTTGAGTTCTAGAGTATATTTGTGTCACACCAAAGTGATCATATAGATATATAAAAAAGGAAGATGCATATCTATGTCTGAAGTTCACAAAGAGTTCTAAACTGGAGTTTCATTTGGGATTCACCCCATAAAGAGAGCAATTTAAATCCCTGGGATTTGATGAGTTCCTTCAAAAGACACAAAAGTGCAAAGTTAGAGAAAAGACAACCCAGGATTGAGCCCTGAGAAACTCACTATTTAAATTCTATGCAGACAAGCAGGAGCCAACAATAGATTGAAAGGAATCTTCCAACTATTAATAGAGGAGGTGGAAAACTAGAAGAGAATGGCTTTGTACATGCTCTGAAAGCAGATTATTTCAAGAAGAAGGGAGTGGACAATGTATGACATACACTGAAAGCTTTTCTGCTTTCCCTCCCAGGAAATTCTCAGAAGAATTTTTTGATATTCATTATATCCGGTTCCCTTTACCTCATTCTCTCTTGGATCACTTCCAATGAGTCTCTACCCTTACAATGAATGGAGGTCACTATTTCTCAGTCTTTGTATTATTGAACCTGTTAACAGAAATTGACAGAGTTCATTTTTACTTCTTCATTGAAACACATTCTGCAATTGGCCTCTAGAATGCTCCTCTCCTGCTTATCCCCTACCTTAATGATGATTCCTCCTCAGTCTCCCTTGTTTCTTCTCAGATTTCTGATCTCCAGTCAGGCTTTTTGCCCAAAGTTTTTTGGTCATCTCATGCAGTCCTATGGATTTGAATATTCTGTTGATGACTCCCAAAGTTACATCACCAGCTCAGATCTGCCCTGAACTCCAACTTGACATATGCAGCACCTCTATAGCCTCTCCACTTGGATTTCTAATATGCTTCTCACACTTGATATCTCCATAGTTGAACTGGTATCTTCTCCCAGAAGCTGCTCCTTCCAGTCTTATCATATCAGCAAATGACAGTTCTTCTTTTCCAGTTATTCAGAATGAATCCTTGAAATCATCCTTTCTCCTAATTTTTTATCACATTTTATATCAGCAAGTCATGATCAACTCTACCTCAAAGCATCCATGATGCAACTACTTCCTTCCACTTCCATTGCAACCACCTACATTCTAGCCACTCTCTCCTCTTGCATGGATCATTGCTACTTCTTCCCAAAAGGTCTCTCTACTTCCATCCTTGGCTTTCCATAGTCTCTTAGAAATAATGCAGCCAAAATGATATTTTAAACATCTTAAGTCAGATAACTGTCATTCCTCAGCTCAGAACCCTGCAGGGGTTCTTTCTCAATCAGAGTAAAATCTTGTCTAATTTACTTATTATTACTTATTAATTTACTTATTATTGATCTAGCATTTTTACCTGGCTGACCTAACTTTTTCTTTCCCCGTATTTTCTCTTGCCATAGCAGCATGCTTGCTCATTCTCAAAGTATCCTAAGTGCCTGCTTAGGGCCTTTGCATTCACTTTTCCTGGAAAATTCATCCCTTGGATATTTGCATGGCTCAATCTCTAATATATTCAGATCTTCACTTAAATCTCACTTTCTCAGTGGGGTCTTCTATACTATGTATTTAAAATTGCATCTTTCCTGGCATTCAGCTACACTTTCGAATTATTAATTTTTCATAATGCTATTCATCATCTGAATGTAAGCTTCCTAAAAACGGAATACTTGGCTATTTTCTACATTGCTATCTGCTATATGTTCCATCACTGGGAGAGTTATTGGCATATAGTAGATATACAGTAAATATTTGTCAAATGAGAAAGTTGAGGACATAGAATAGGATTTAGTAACACAGAGGTCATTTCAGTGGTAAAATTTGGGCAGAACTCTAGACAAACTTGTTTATGGTATAAATATAAAGTATGAAAGTAAAAATGGGTTGTGTAGACAATGTCTTCAAGAAATTCAAGTAAGAAGGAAGAGAGAAGTGTGAAGGTAGTTAGAAGTGAAATGTAGGGTCAGGATGTGGTTTTACTTTATTTTTTGTTTTTCAACCTTGGAGATTAGAGTATATTTCTGTAATGATATAAATTACTATATAGAATAAGAGAAATTAGTATTACAGGAGAGTAAAGAATGTTCTTGGGGTCATAGGATGTGATACAGAGCACAAGTGGATAGATTTTTGTTTGTTTGTTTGCTTGTTTGTTCTTGCTAAGAGGAAGGATATTTCTTCCAGGATGATGAGAAGGAAAAGGGGGATAAATGTTTACTTATAAATTCCTCTAGAAGTCTTCTTTATTTAAATTATTCTCAAGGAATGCTAGTAAACTCAAGGTTATTTTTCAGTTTGGAAAAAGTCACACATCTCAGCATTATAAAAAATGCAAATGATTTAATTTATAAATTAAAGTTATCCAAAGTAAAGGTAGTAGTGAGAAAATTAAGAAAGAAGTCCTAAATAAAATGGGGACCAATAGAAACAAAACTTTAATCAGAGTCATTTATCTCAAATCCCATGCTCTTTCTAATAGAATTTGCTGTATATTTCACTTTAACTTTTTTGTGTGAATATAATAATGTTTAGTTAAGTATTTATATATAATTTTTCAAGAAATGACATTATAAAAGAAATTTTTAAAAAGATGGATTATAGGATCTGGGAAATTTATTTTAACTTCTGTATTGTGAGTTTTACCATTTTGTGGCAACCAAAATGGTAGGAGAGAGTCAGTATAGGGATCAAACTATCAAACTTATAAAACATCCTTAATGTAATTACTATTTTAGCCTCTGAAAATATCAACTGATATAAAATTAAAGGTAAGTGCAGATATTATATCCCTTTGGCAATCAAATTGCCATCTTTGTATTATGGAATTCTGACAAAATTATTCAAGCGGTTATAAATTCCCTAGCCAGTAATTACCTGCCACCTGATTGTTAGCTATTATTCATACATTCATAACAACAAAAATTCATACAACTATATCTCATAGGGACAGTTGATGGGGAAAACAGGTACTCATCAAAGAATCATAAATCATTAATGCACATTACAACTTTGGGTGAAATGACTAATTACTTTAAAGAGTGTGGGTGCAACAGATGCTCAAGAATAAACAATTTAGAAATTTAGTTTTAGTTAATAAAATTGTTTTAACTTGTGTGACAAGTTTATTGAAGAGCTGGAATCTAACTTTGAGAAGAATAAAGTAATATTGTTCTTTCTCATCACTACCTTTGAATGAACTCTATCAACTTTTTCTTCTCACCTTTACCACTGAACATTGATTTCGTGTCAGGTATGTATCAAACATTTTTTTCCTACATTTCATTTCATCCTCACAACACATGATGCAGTGGTTTTCTTTTCTTCATTTTATAAATTAGGAATGGCAAGATTCATGGTACTAATGAGTTTCCTGAAGGTTTCACAACTAAAAGTGTTGGCATAGAAATCCATAGCTAGTTCTTTCTGACATCACAGCATTGCTCTTACCCAGCATAGTATGACTGAAGAAAAGGAACAACGTGCTCTATGACTTCTGTCAGAAACCAGCACAATCATATTATCACTCTCTTGATTGACTTCTTTTAGGATCTAGAAATACTATTACATTGGCTTATAATTTAGCAGAATGAATTTACCTTTTTGAGTTAGAGTTCATCTCTAGCCCAAAGTTCACGTATTTATTTAAGATATTGGATATATATACATATACTCACACAAATTTCTTCATGGTTTTCTACCCTCTATCTAAAACCACTGGGTATTTTTCACCCATCTACTCAAAACAGCTTTTTTTTCCCTCAAAACTGTTTAAAATATCTAAGTGACAGCCATGCCGAAAAACTACTTAATTTTTCTCAGTGTGTGCCCCACTAACTGAATTGCTAGATGTGGGTGTTTCCCACTACCTTTGAACTAAGATTAGGTCTTTCCCTGCCTGCATCTATGCATATATCTCCCAAAAGTACTAAATCATTGCACACTTTCAAAATCCCCCCTTTTTTCCCCACATAGACTTCATTAAGTTAGATCCTGAACCTCATAATGTGGAAGGGCAACCTAAACTACACTGTCCCTCAAAGATACACATATCATTTTTAATTATGTCATTTTTCACTGAGAATATTACAGACAGCTGCAAATATACCTGTTTAATTAGATATAACAAAACTCATGGACCAATTAAAATTATATTTTAAGGTCAAATCACCTGAATAGAACTTCCATCTTGGAAATGTTAAGGGTGTGAGAAAGGCTGACAAGGATTCTCCCTTGCATTTGATTATTTCTGCTTCCATCCTCATGATTTCATAGCATTTTTAATGAATTAAAACTAAGTCATGGCTATCTTGGTTACTTTCATTATTTATTTAAGGCACCTTAATTATTTAGAATTTAAATACTTAAACTCCTCAGTTACTTAAAATTTCCTAATGTAAATTTTAAATAACTATTTAGCACAACTCCAAATGAAACTTGGAATTGGAAATCACAGATAAAAGCTAAAAGATGAGCCAGGTTAAAATCCTTCAACAAATCTTTCCCATTAGAATTATGGTTTCTCAGTGTCTGAAGAGAAACAAATGACTGCTTCAAACTGTGTCCTTTCACACTACCCTTTATAAGGTTCTTTTTTTTTTTTTTTTTAACCAATTCCTGTCACATTATCTGCACCATTCCTGAACTGTCATTTTCTGTGTTCTTCCATACCTCTTCATCTTCGCACAAGCTTTTCATTTAATCACCATGGCCCCCGCGCCCCAGTTGCTTATATCTCTCAAATGCCATTTTCCCCGTGTTTTTCCTTCTATTGCAATTCAGATATGATTTCTCTTTTCACATTATTTCTTTGAGGGTAGCCAATTTTTATAAATTCCATAACTCCTCTAAGGTAAAATATATACTTTATTATATATTTTATTTATAAAATTTATATTTATATTTATATTTATATTCCTCTTCAGACTGAGAATAGTGCCTTGAAGATTTGAAATCTAGATATCTTCTATGGAATGAGCGCATATAAAATTTTTATTTATTAATTTTGTTTGTATAACATATCAGTTATGTTTTATCTTTGTCCAGACTCTTACAGATGAGTTTTTTCCAATATAAGAATAAAAGACATTTTTACCACTGATGATATCTAATTTAATCATTTTTAATTGGCAAGGCTAATATTCTTACCTATTTGGAAAGGAATGAACTGAGTCACTTGGATAGGTATCCTAATTTCTAAATAAATGTGGCTCCTACACATAGGTGTATTGGTTCAACACTTATCTAAAGTATAATGCGAAGAAGGGATGAATATTAAGATGTCAGGCATCAATGTAGTATTACGGAACAAACAACATTTATTGGATTTGGAGTCAAAACCATAAAATTCTCAGCCCTTAAAAATCTCAATTTTATCAGTGACAAAACAGATATAATTAATTTCCAAATTATTTTGATAATTATATCCCGTGGTATTTTTGAAAGAATCTGTCATGGTACCTTGACATTTTAGGCATACCGGGGACTCACATAGCTGATCTACCTAATTAATTGTATGATCATTTTTCATGAAAAAGATTGACAAAATAGCATTCTTCCTTTATTTATATTTTTCAGTGGTGTAATAATAATGAAGTACATCCTGTTTTCAGCTGCCTTTTGCATCCAGTTATTCTTTTTAACAACCCTGTCTCTGCTAGTAGCTGGTAGTACATGTGTTCATTAAGTTGGGTGTATCTGATGAAACAGAGGACACTATTTCACATTTACAGACGGTTTGCTTTTAAAATTTCCTTGATGGGTATAACCAGCACAATCACACATTTGTACTTGATATTTGCAATAAATTAAGCAAATATGATCTATTTTAAAATTCATCTTAGTTTTAATTGCCATGTGATTATTGATTTGCCCATTGAATCAATCCATTCTCCCCGATCATCAAGTAATATTAACTCTATGTTTTATAATGGCACTAGCCTTCACTTTGATCTCTCCTCTAACTCTATGGCTTAATCATTTCTCTACACAAAACTAGAGTGATTTTTTAAAAATATAAATTCAAAACCCCTACTATGGCTTCTAAGTGCATTATTAAAGAAATTTACTGGCACAGTTATTTGGCTCTATATGGTCAACCCTTTCCTGTATCACCAGACTCATCCCTACCCTTCTCTTCCCTGCCTATGTCTCAGCAATATCAACTTTCTGGAAATATTTTCCCCCAGCTTTCAGATAGTTGACTCCTTCTCTTCTAGGTTATAGTACAAACATCCTTTTCTCAAAGACAATCCTAATTGTCCAAGTACCAGGAACTCTCCATTATGCCACTTTTAAAGCTTTCTTCAATTAGATGTCAGTTACTTCCTTCCTCTGTTAATTTGTTGGTTTATTGTATCTCTTTCCTTTTAAAAATGTAAGTTCCTTGAAAAGAAAAATGGGTATGCTCTTTCCCTATATCCCCAGCATAGCAGTGACTAGCACATAGTAGGCCCTCATAGGGATTTGTGAAATGAATTAACAAATGAATGCATGCTTCTTGTTAGACATATTAGTCCATTTTCTTAATTGAAGAATTAACACATCTTATGTCTTTCTGTAGAACGCCCTAGTCTCATTTTCATGCCCCATTTTAGCCTTGGCATCCTTCTTGTTCCTTAAAACTTCAGAGGTGAAAATTTTTTGAATATCTTGGATACAATTTGCAGCTTGTATGATAGGCTTTAAGGGTCACGGAAGAGCATTATTCACAGTCACATTTGTGCCAGTTACGCTGGCATCTCCCTGCTGCTCACAGCATCTGTTTCTTTCAGGGACTGTGTTCCTCAGCTTTTAGCATTCCCATCACTTCGTCTGTTATTTATTTGGAACACTGGTTTCAATTAGCCATTTGGATATTTTTTAAACCTCAGCACTCATTATACTTTCCATATCCTCCCAGGCAGTTCCTTATTCTGCATGGATCTGCTCTTGGCTCTTAATACGGAGACTCTGGTCTGATGTATTTACCTTTTCAGCCTTTGCAAATGTGCATTCTGGTGCAGAAGCTCTGTAATAGCTATTTTCGAACTTCTTCATTTTTGGAATGCTCCAGTGGGGAAAAGGGCCAGGAAATCTATCTCATTTTCTTCCACATGCCACTGTGTCACACATTTCTTGCCATAGCAGCAAACTACGACCATCATCAACTCGCTACATGCACCCATACATGCACACAAGCATGCACACACATGCACATAGACACATTATCCATTAGCAGCAAAGCGATCTGAATTTAAATCAGATCTTCCCTCTACATTGCTTACTTACAATAAATTAGAAAACAAAATTCAAACTTCTTACAATGGCATACAAGTCCCTAATTTCCTAATACTTAACATTCTCTCACTGCCTTTGGGAACATACCATCTTCTTTTCAGCCTTAAGTTCGTTGTATTTGCTGTTCTCTCTGAGTGGAAAATCATGCCCTCAAGTCTTCCTAAAACAGGCTTTTGTTGTTATTGTTATCATTCCAGGGTCAGGACCAAAACAAAAAAAAATCTTCTTAGAATAAGCCAATGTGTTTTAGACTACCCTCCACAATTTCAGAATTCACCAGTACTAGCTCCTGTATTTGGGCCTTCGTGGTACCGACATTCCTGAATCCTTGTACTTACTCTCTTGGTATCTCTTCCCTTCCCTTGATCATTTTAGAACCAGATGAGTATCTGGAATGTATCAAATTCCTAATACAGTTTGTAGAAGGAAAGAAAGAAGAAAAAGAATGAAGGAGGGAGGAAGGGAAGCATAGGGGTGGAGAGAGGGAGAGAGAGGAATATGTTACTTAAATTAAATTCTCTATTTTCATAGATTTGTGGAGGCAGAATAGATCTTGTAACCTAATGATTTCTTTTGGGATTCCCTAGAAGAATAATAACAGTTCATTATTTTCATTATTTCAAAAAGCTTAATTAAATTTTACCCATCACAGGACCTCACATGTTGACAAAAATATCAATTTTATTTATTTAACACTGTAATTAAATTAACCTAGTGACATACTGGCTACTTCATGGTGATTAGAAGGGCTGATTAGCAGGTGTTATGATTGATTTTTTTTTAAATAAGCATACATTTCTTACTGTGAAAGTGATTCAGCTTATTTGAAAGAGAAATTTTCCAAATTTTTTTCTTTTGAGAATTATAATGAAAGTAGCATTTCGTGATGAAAAATTTGAGAACCTCTAATTCAATCCAAACTCTTTGTATGATAAGTGAGGAAACTAAGGCAAATTGCCTACAATTTTATTCCTAGTTTCAGCATAGTCAGCATAAAACCCAGAACTAATTTCAAAGCAGTGTTCTTCCTCATGTAGTATACAGCTCATCTATAAAGTAATGTTAAAAAATGATTATAAATATAGATCTTCCTTGACTAAATGGTGAGGTTACATCCTGATAAACCTATCATAAGTTGAAAATACCACAAACCAAAAATGAATTTAAGACACTTAACCTACCCAACGTCATAGTTTAGCATAGCCTACCATGAACATGCTCGGAATGAGTACATTAGCCTACAGTTGGGCAAAATCATCTAATACAAGGATTATTTTATAATCAAGTGTTGAATATCCCATGTAATTTATTGAATACTATACCGAAAGTGAAAAGCAAAATGGTTGTATGGGTACACAAAGCATTAAGTGTATGGGTTGTTTACTCTTGTGATCCCAGGGCTGATTGGGTGCTGCAGCTAAATTCGGCTCCCCAACATCACAGGAGAGGATCATGCCTCATATCACTAGCCAAGGAAAGCTCAAAATTCAAAATTTGAAGTGCAGTTTCTACTGAATGCATATCACTTTTTCACTATCTTATAGTCAAAAATCCTAAGTTGAAGTGTCTTATGTCAGGAACCATCTGCAATCATATTTTGTGACAAGTGAAGTATGGATGTAGTCATATTATAAATTATCTTTAATTAGTCCGGATGACTTTGAGTGGGCTGACTCAAAAAAAAAAAAGGCACTATATATAATGTATACATACAATTTTAGGATATCAGAATATTTTTTTCACCTCATCTTTTCTGTACTGCAAACCTCAGTTGATGTTATTGGCTGGTATATTATTTTTTCATTCCAGTTTGTTTCAAGGCATACCATATGAAGTTTCATCTTAATTAAATTTTAGAAGTTACTCACCTGTATATAAAATAATTCTATTCTCTGTTAAGAAAACCACAACTTCACAGATTCAGTGACATTTTATAGCAAAAATCATCTTTCTGAAAGGAAATGCAATTTTTGAGAACACATCTTGTAATCACACATAAAGATACACTTGAGCTAACTATTTTTGCAGATAGACTGTAGGTGATTCTATGGTGTGACTGGGAGCTCTGAGATCCCCTGACATTCCCCCAATCCTGTGCAAAACTTCTAGCTAGTGACTGAAATTACACAACATAGGTTTCATCCTTTAACAAAAGACTTTGATTGATCTTATAGTGAAGTTATATTTTTAATTCAACAAAGAATTCTACCTATCATTGTTAGGAATTGATGAAGTTGGTCCTCATTTGACATGACATTAGATTATTGAAAAATAGCAACCAGGGGGAAATGAATGTAAATATATAAGACTTGTGGATTAAAAAAAAATGTCAAATACCTTCTTTTTTTAAGTATTATTTATTTATTTGAGACAGAGAGTGAGCGCGTGTGTGCACACACATGTGTGCACATGTGTAAGTGGGGTAAGGGGCAAGGCAGAGGGAGAGAATCTCAAGCAGACTCCCCTTCCCACGTGGGCCTTGACCACAGGATCCAGGGTCATGACCACAGCTGAAATCAAGAGTTGGATGTTTAACTGACTGAGCCACCCAGTCACCCCAAAAGTGAAATACCTTCTAATTTTCAGTTTTGAGAGGACCCCAGGTAACTGCATTTAAAAATTACTAAAATTTTACTTTTTAATTTCAAGAAGGCTTTTTGTTTTACATCAGTGGAAAGAGAATGCATCCTATCACAATACTACCTTCTTGTTAAGAAACACATTTGGTTTTGTGAAGGGATAGAAATACGGTTTGTTTGAGAGTGGACTTGAGGAACTATTTCTGTTGGCTTCATGACAAAGTCCGAATATCTTCCTGTGCCTTGTACTACACCTACTGTACCATATTCTCCTAATATGTCTTCTAGCTCTATTTTCAGCTTAAATTCTTTTTTTTAATTTTTTTTATTCTTATGTTAATCCCCATACATTACATCATTAGTTTTAGATGTAATGTTCCATGATTCACTGTTTGTGCATAACACCCAGTGCTCCATGCAGAATGTGCCCTCCTCAATACCCATCACCAGGCTAACCCATCCTCCCACCCCCCCTCCCCTCTAGAAACCTCAGTTTGTTTTTCAGAGTCCACTGTCTCTCATGGTTCATCTACCCCTCCGATTTCCCCCCCTTCATTCTTCTCCTCCTGCTATCTTCTTCTTCTTTTTTTTTTTTTCTTAACATATATTGCATTATTTGTTTCAGAGGTACAGATCTGAGATTCAACAGTCTTGCACAATTCACAGGGCTTACCAGAGCACATACCCTCCCCAGTGTCTATCACCCAGTCACACCATCCCTCCCACCCCACCCCCCACTCAAGCAACCCTCAGTTTGTTTCCTGCGATTAAGAATTCCTCATATCAGTGAGGTCATATGATACATGTCTTTCTCTGTTTGACTTATTTCGCTGAACATAATACCCTCCAGTTCCATCCATGTCATTGCAAATGGCAAGATCTCATTCCTTTTGATGGCTGCATAATATTCCATTGTATATATATACCACTTCTTCTTTATCCATCCATCTGTCGATGGGCATCTTGGCTCTTTCCACAGTTTGGCTATTGTGGACATTGCTGCTATGAACATCAGGGTGCACGTACCCTTTCGGATCCCTACTTCTGTATCTTTGGGGTAAATACCCAGTAGTGCAATTGCTGGATCATAGGGTAGCTCTATTTTCAACTTTTTGAGGAACCTCCATACTGTTTTCCGGAGTGGCTGCACCAGCTTGCATTCCCACCAACAGTGTAGAAGGGTTCCCCTTTCTCCGCATCCCCACCAACATCTGTCGTTTCCTGACTTGTTAATTTTAGCCATTCTGACTGGTGTGAGGTGGTATCTCATTGAGGTTTTGATTTGGATTTCCCTGATGCCGAGCGATATTGAGCACTTTTTCATGTGTCTGTTGGCCATTTGGATGTCTTCTTTGGAAAAATGTCTGTTCATGTCTTCTGCCCATTTCTTGATTGGATTCTTTGTTCTTTGGGTGTTGAGTTTGATGAGTTCTTTATAGATTTTGGATACCAGCCCTTTATCTGATATGCCATTTGCAAATATCTTCTCCCATTCTGTCGGTTGTCTTTTGGTTTTGTTGACTGTTTCTTTTGCTGTGCAAAAGCTTTTTATCTTGATGAAGTCCCAATAGTTCATTTTTGCCCTTGCTTCCCTTGCCTTTGGCGATGTTTCTGGGAAGAAGTTGCTTCGGCTGAGGTCGAAGAGGTTGCTGCCTGTGTTCTCCTCTAGGATTTTGATGGACTCCTGTCTCACATTGAGGTCTTTCAACCATTTGGAGTCTATTTTTGTGTGTGGTGTAAGGAAATGGTCCAGTTTCATTCTTCTGCATGTGGCTATCCAATTTTCCCAACACCATTTGTTTTTCCATTGGACATTCTTTCCTGCTTTGTCAAAGATTAGTTGACCATAGAGTTGAGGGTCCATTTCTGGGCTCTCTATTCTGTTCCATTGATCTATGTACCTGTTTTTGTGCCAGTACCATACTGTCTTGATGATGACAGCTTTGTAATAGAGCTGGAAGTCCGGAATTGTGATGCCGCCAGCTTTGCCTTTCTTCTTCAACATTTCTCTGGCTATGCAGGGTCTTTTCTGGTTCCATACAAATTTTAGGATTATTTGTTCCATTTCTTTGAAAAAAGTGGATGGTATTTTGATGGGGATTGCATTGAATGTGTAGAGTGCTCTAGGTAGCATTGACATCTTCACAATATTTGTTCTTCCAATCCATGAGCATGGAACCTTTTTCCATTTCTTTGTGTCTTCCTCAATTTCTTTCATGAGTATTTTATAGTTTTCTGAGTACAGATCCTTTGTCTCTTTGGTTAGATTTATTCCTAGGTATCTTATGGTTTTGGGTGCAATTGTAAATGGGATTGACTCCTTAATTTCTCTTTCTTCTGTCTTCTTGTTGTTGTATAGGAATGACACTGACTTCTGTATATTGATTTTATATCCTGCCACTTTACTGAATTCCTGTATGAGTTCTAGCATTTTTGGGCTGGAGTCTTTGGGGTTTTCCACATAAAGTATCATATCATCTGCAAAGAGTGAGAGTTTGACTTCTTCTTTGCCAATTTGGATGCCTTTGATATCGTTTTGTTGTCTGATTGCTGTGGCTAGGACTTCCAATACTGTGTTGAATAGCAGTGGTGATAGTAGACATCCCTGTGGTGTTCCTGACCTTAGGGGGAAAGCTCTCAGTTTTTCCCCATTGAGAATGATATTCACTGTAGGTTTTTCATAGATAACTTTTATGATATTGGAGGTATGTACCCTCTATGCCTATACTCTGAAGAGTTTTGATCAAGAAAGGATGCTGTACTTTGTCCAATGCTTTTTCTGCATCTATTGAGAGGATCCTATGATTCCTGTTCTTTCTTTTGTTAATGTATTGTATCACATTGATTGATTTGCAGATGTTGAACCAACCTTGCAGCCCAGGGATAAATCCCACTTGGTTGTCCTGAAAAATCCTTTTAATGTACTGTTGTATCCTATTGGCTAGTATTTTGGTGAGAATTTTTGCATCCATGTTCATCAGGGATATTGGTCTGTAATTCTCCTTTTTGATGGGGTCTTTGTCTGGTTTTGGGATCAAGGTAATGCTGGCCTCGTAAAACAAGTTTGGAAGTTGTCCTTCCATTTCTATTTTTTGGAACAGTTTCAGAAGAATAGGTATTAATTCTTCTTGAAATGTTTGGTAGAATTCCCCTGGGAAGCCATCTGGCCCTGGGCTTGTGTTTTTTGGGAGATTTTTGATGACTGCTTCAATTTCCTTAGTGGTTATAGGTCTGTTCAGGTTTTCTATTTCTTCCTGGTTCAGTTTTGGTAGTTGATACATCTCTAGGAATGCATCCATTTCTTCCAGGTTATCTAATTTGCTGGCGTAGAGTTGCTCATAATATGTTCTTAAAATTGTATTTCTTTGGTGTTGGTTGTGATCTCTCCCTTTCACTCATGATTTTGTTGATTTGGGTCATTTCTCTTTTCCTTTTGATAAGTCTGGCCAGGGGTTTATCAATCTTGTTAATTCTTTCAAAGAACCAGCTCCTAGTTTCATTGATCTGTTCTACTGTTCTTTTAGTTTCTATTTCATTGATTTCTGCTCTGATCTTTATTATTTCTCTTCTGCTGGGTTTAGGCTTTATTTGCTGTTTTTTCTCCAGCTCCTTTAGCTGTAGGGTTAGGTTGTGTATTTGAGACCTTTCTTGTTTCTTGAGAAAGGCTTGTATTGCTATATACTTTCCTCTTAGGACTGCCTTTGCTGCATCCCAAAGATTTTGAACAGTTGTGTTTTCATTTTCATTGGTTTCCATGTATTTTTTTAATTCTTCTTTAATTTCCTGGTTGATCCAGTCATTCTTCAGTAGGATGTTCTTTAGCCTCCATGTATTTGAGTTCTTTCTGACTTTCCTCTTGTGATTGAGTTCTAGTTTCAAAGCATTGTGGTCTGAAAATAGGCAGGGAATGATTCCAATCTTTTGGTACCGGTTGAGACCTGATTTATGACCTCGATGTGATCTATTCTGGAGAATGTTCCATGGGCACTAGAGAAGAATGTGTATTCCGTTGCTTTGGGATGGAATGTTCTGAATATGTCTGTGAAGTCCATTTGGTCCAGTGTGTCATTTAAAGTCTTTATTTCCTTGTTGATCTTTTGCTTAGACGATCTGTCCATTTCAGTGAGGGGGGTGTTAAAGTCCCCCACTATTATTGTATTGTTATTGATGTGTTTCTTTGCTTTTGTTATTAATTGCCTTATATAATTGGCTGCTCCCATGTTAGGGGCATAGATATTTACAATTGTTAGATCTTCTTGTTGGATATACCCTTTAAGTAGGATATAGTGTCATTCCTCATCTCTTAGTACAGTCTTTGGTTTAAAATCTAATTTGTCTGATATAAGGATTGCCACCCCAGCTTTCTTTTGGTGTCCATTGGCATGGTAAATGGTTTTTCACCCCCTCACTTTCAATCTGGGGGTGTCTTTGGTTCTAAAATGAGTCTCTTGCAGACAGCATATCGATGGGTCTTGTTTTTTAATCCAATCTGATAGCCTGTGTCTTTTGATTGGGGCATTTAGCCCATTTACATTCAGGGTAACTATTGAAAGATAGAAACTTAGTGCCATTGTATTGCGTGTAAGGTGACTGTTACCGTATATTGTCTCTGTTCCTTTCTGGTCTATGTTGCTTTTAGGCTCTCTCTTTGCTTAGAGGACCCCTTTCAAGATTTCTTGTAGGACTGGTTTTGTGTTTGCAAATTCCTTTAGTTTTTGTTTGTCCTGGAAGCTTTTTATCTCTCCTTCAATTTTCAATGACAGCCTAGCTGGATATAGTATTCTTGGCTGCATATTTTTCTCATTTAGTGCTCTGAATATATCCTGCCAGTCCTTTCTGGCCTGCCAGGTCTCTGTGGATAGGTCTGTTGCCAATCTAATGTTTCTACCCTTGTAGGTTACATATCTCTTCTCCTGAGCTGCTTTCAGGATTTTCTCTTTGTCTATGAGACTCGTAAGTTTTACTATTAGATGTCGGGGTGTTGACCTATTTTTGTTGATTTTGAGAGGGGTTCTCTGTGCTTCCTGGATTTTGACGTCTGTTTCCTTCCCCAAATTAGGGAAGTTCTCTGCTATAATTTGCTCCATTATACCTCTGCCCCTCTCTCTCTTTCTTCTCCTTCTGGGATCCCAGTTATTCTAATGTTGTTTCATCTTATGGTATCGCTTATCTCACGAATTCTGGCCTCGTTTTCCAGTAGTTGTTTATCTCTCTTTTTCTCAGCTTCTTTATTTTCCATCATTTGGTCTTCTATATCACTGATTCTCTCTTTTGCCTCATTTATCCTAGCAGTTAGTGCCCCCCCATATTTGATTGCACCTCATTAATAGCCTTTTTGATTTCTACTTGGTTAGATTTTAGTTCTTTTACTTCTCCAGAAAGGGTTTCTCTAATAACTTCCATGCTTTTCTCAAGCCCAGCTAGTATCTTTAAAGTGATGATTCTGAACTCTAGATCTGACATCATAGTAATGTCCGTATTGAGTAGGTCCCTGGCAGTCGGTACTACCTCTTGTTCTTTTTGTTGAGGTGATTTTTTCCGTCTTGTCATTTTGTGCAGAGGAGAATAGATTAATGAGAGAACAAAATGCTAGCAGAGTAACAACGTCCCCAGAAAATATACTCTAAACAAATCAGAAAAGACCTGATCAGTGAGAAAAGAAAGGGAAAGAGAGAAAAAATAGAAAAAAAAAAAGATAAAGATAAAAACAAACAAAAACAGGGGCGCCTGGGTGGCTCAGTTGGTTAAGCGACTGCCTTCGGCTCAGGTCATGATCCTGGAGTCCCGGGATCGAGTCCCGCATCGGGCTCCCTGCTCGGCGGGGAGTCTGCTTCTCCCTTTCCCACTCCCCCTGCTTGTGTTCCCTCTCTCGCTGTGTCTTTCTCTGTCAAATAAATAAATAAAATCTTTAAAAAAAAAAAAAAACAAACAAAAACAGAACAAAACAAAACTACAACAACAAAAAACCAGAATGTGATCCAATATGATCAGGCTGGTATATAGAATAGTGCTGCACACTAGATTTTGGGTGTATTTTGGTCTGTTAGAAGAAAATGCCTCCCAAAATTTTAAAGAAGGAAAAACTTCTATGTGTACAAAAATAAGGGTTGATATGATGAAGGGATGGAATAGGACTGTAAAGATGGAAATTATAAAAAAATTTATAAAAGGAATTGATAAGAAGTTGTTTGAAAAAAGAAAGAAGAGGATTTAAAAAAGAAAAAAGAAAAAAAAAAAAGGGAGAGAATGTGATCAGGCAGAGGAGTAGAAAAGAACCATACACTAGAGATTTAGGGTATATTTTGATCTGTTAGAAGAAACTATCTCAAAATTTTAAAGAGAGAACAACTTATATATATAAGCCAAAGTACAGGTAACTACTATGAAGGGATAGAATATGACTCTAAAAATGAAAAATAAAAATGTTTTTTTTTAAAAAAAGGGATTGATAAGATGTTGGTTGAAAAAGGGAAAAAGAAAAATTCAAAAAAAAAAAGAAAAAAAAGACAGTTAAAAAAAATTAACTTTAAAAGACTAAAGGATCATGGTAAAAAAGCCGTGAATTCTATGTGCAATAGTCCCCTAGCGCTGGAGTTCTGCCATCCTCATTGATCGGTAAACTTGGTCTTGGCTGGCTGTTCTCGCTGATCTTATAGGGAGGGGCCTGTTGCCGTGGTTTCCAAATGTCTCTGCCGGAGGCGGAATTGCCCCGCCCTTGCCCCCTCCCGGCTAAGTAATCTGCTCGGGTTGCTCTCCGGGGCTTTTGTTCCCTGCGAGCTTTCTGTAGAGCTTTGGAGGCGGAGAGTGAAAATGGCAGCCTCCCAATCTCTGCCCCGGAAGAGCCGAGAACTCGGGGCCCCGCTCCTCAGTGAGCCCCCAGAGAAAAGCAGTCAGTCACTCCCGTCTCCCCGGTCTCCGGCTGCACTCTGTGCTCACCCGGCCTGTGACCGCGCGTTTCTATCTCTGTCACCCAACCCTGTGTGGAGTCTCCAAACCCAGCAGATCCCTGCAGTGCGCTCCCGCGCCGCTCCTCCCAGGGGAGGAAGGTGAGTCTCCCCGGATCTGCCTCTTGTTGGGTCCCTGCTGGAGGAGCAGGGGCCCGATTGTGCTGTGGATCACAGTTTATGGCCACCCCGAGCTGAGAGCCCGCGCCTGGGCTCCGTCTCTGCAGCCGGCTTCCCTGCTCTGTTACCTGGGAGCTCTGCCACGCTCAGGCACCCCCGGTCTTTCTGTGACCCCAAGGGTCCTGAGACCACACTGTCCCAGAGGGTTCCACCCCCCGCTTAGCCACCAGAGTGACGTCCCTCGGCGGAGCAGACTTTTAAAAGTTCCGATTTTGTGCTCCGCGGCTCTATCACTTGCCAGAAGCTGCTGACGGAGGCCCCTCCCCCGCCGTCTATCCTCCCGAATATCACCTCGGATTCACTTCTCCGCACGTCCTACCTTCCAGAAAGTGGTCACTTTTCTGATGAGAGAGTTGTTGCTCTTCTTTTCTTCGATCTCCTGTTGAGTTTGTAGGTGTTCAGAATGGTTTGATCCCTATCCAGCTGAATTCCTGAGAGGAGACGAAATCCAGGTCTCCTACTCCTCTGCCATCTTGCTCCGCTCCCTATTTTCAGCTTAAATTCTTGGGTTCTCTGCTTGCAGTCTGTGATTTACACATATTAAATGATCTTTATTCCTAGAAACTAACAAAATCTGTCATGCCTCCTGACCTTTATACATGTAGCACACTCTACTGGACTATATCTCTTTCCTCTCTTTTCACCTATTCATCTTTCTTATTTGAATCTAACACATTTCCTTCAGGAAGCTTCTTTTCATTAAGTCACTTCCAAGACCAGATTTGTGTTTCTATTATATATTCCTATACAAGTCTGCATTTCACTTATTGTATCAGTTAACCATGGCTTGAAAAAGCTCCCTCAAGTCTTACAGGTTTAAAACAATAATTCTTTATGACTTTTCATAATTTTATTGGTTGTCAGGCTGCCTCTTGGCTTGCATAGGTAGCTGCATTAAGCTGGAGAGTTGACTGGGATGCAAGGCCCAATATGGCCTCACTCAGTACTGTCAGCTTGGGCCCTTCAGTTCCCCTGCTTGTGCCCTTTATCTTCTAATATGCTAGACATATTTCCTTACACAGCAGTCTCAGGGAACTATCCCAAGAGAGCAAAGGTGGAAACTACAAGGCCTTTTGGAACTGAGACTCTAGAACTCACACAGTATCACTTCTGCTATATTCTGTTGGTCATAGCAAGTCATGAAGATAGCCTGTATCCAAGAGGTGAGGAAACAGACTCTACCTCTTGATAGAAAGAGTTGCAAAGAATTTGTGGCCACATTAATCTAACACAGTAACATAGTGTCATCATATTTTTTTAGTTTTTTCTTGTTTCTCGACTTACACCATCTCTCTAACTCACCATTGTATCCTATCATGTAACAGTGACTAGTAGAGTAGACATCTAATATATATGTGGGGCGCCTGGGTGGCTCAGTTGTTAAGCAACTGCCTTCGGCTCAGGTCATTGTCTCAGGGTCCTGGGATCGAGTCCCATATCGGGCTCTCTCCTCTGCGGGAAGCCTGCTTCTCCCTCTCCCACTCCCCCTTGCTTGTGTTCCCTCTCTCACTGTGTCTCTCTCTGTCAAATAAATAAATAAAATCTTTAAAAAATATAATAATATGTGTATTTGAGTAAAACAAAAATAATGATGCTATTAATATTTATTCATGACATGTGGAATTCACATATTTAAATTTTATTATCAAAATATATTATCTTGAATAAAAATACATATTATTTCATAGAAATATGGAGCACTAGAGACATGGAACATAGTTATAGAGAAATAAAGTGAAATGCCTAAATCATAACTGAATAGGAAACAGTATATCACCAAGATTAACAATGCAAGCCAAGGAATCTGACTGAATAAAAGTGCCAGATCAATCAGGTATTTTATTTTTTATTTTTTTTATTTTTTATTTTTATTTTTTAAAGATTTTATTTATTTTTTTGAGACAGAGAGAATGAGAGAGAGAGAGCACATGAGAGGGGGGAGGGTCAGAGGCAGAAGCAGGCTCCTTGCCAAGCAGGGAGCCCGATGCGGGACTCGATCCAGGGACTCCAGGATCATGACCTGAGCCGAAGGCAGTCGCCCAACCAACTGAGCCACCCAGGCGCCCCAGGTATTTTATTTTTATGTTTCACTTTTTCATTTTCTAAGGTTTTTAGCTCAAATGTCACTTTGTGTTTCACCACCAGCTATTATATTAATCAGTACATTCCTTGGCTCCTTCACTTGAATGTAATCTCTCTTAGGAAACATACTGTCTGCTACTGACCTCTGGATCATTCAGTGCCTGGCATGGAATAGGACTCAATAAATTCTTGTTGAATAAATACATGAGTTGAATATATGAATAAATGCCCTTAATCAAGGTATTTACCCTTGACTGTATGAATTATAAGCTACCACCTATGATTGTTACAAAGATTAAATGTAAAATGTTTATCATGGAACTTACCAGAAGTAAATGATTGGTAATTGTTACAGGCTATGATTAATAGGACTTTGAATCAGCATGGAATAGTTGCTGAAAACTAATTGATTCCTGGGTCTTTAGGGCAAGTCCTTATAGGAAAGTATCTACTCTTCTTGAATAATATGATTTATGTGGGACTGAGAAAAAAAGAAAGTAGACCTTCCATGAAATATTCTGAAGGTTGGAGAAGTCCTGGTAGTTAAGAGTTAGACCCAGAAATTTACAGAAACTTTGTTCATGCTTAAAAAAAAATGATCCAGTTTAGCAACATGGTATGAAGCCTCAGGGATGATAATGTGAGTCTTTTAGCTATTAAGCAGCAGATAATTTTTAAAGATAAGTAAAATTAGGTTACTAAGAATGGTTTTATGAGGGAAAAACTGTAATAATTAAAGGAGGAAATAGAACACAGGGGCATCATGTATCAAGCTGAAATGAAAAACAATGACAAGACAGGCTATTAGGGTGTGGTGTGCATTTTGGTTGTATTTGCAAGTGAAAGAGGTATGAAATTTATCCACAGACTTGAACTGGCAAGGAATGTTACTTTGTTTTTTTGAATTCAAATGCGTTTGAGAGCTGCCGTTGTGCATAAAAGGAGGAAAATTCTGTTCAGGTCCTTTGGAGGGAGGGTGGAAGAAACAATGGCATCTTCTTCTTCCCTTGTGTTGCACAAGAATCAAAAGGGCCTTTGCAGTGTATGGACAAGGGGAGAAAGGCACCCAGTCGTTGTTTAAGCCCACAGTTCCCTTGAGAGCAAAGTGTAACAAGCCCAAGATAAGATTTTAGCCAAAGGTGAGAGTCCAGGTTCCAGGACCCTTACACTTTCCTGCAGTGCAGGGGGGGAGGGGGGGCAGTGTTATGTCATCTTTATTGCCTCTCCTTGGCCCTCTAGCCTCTACCCCAGTCATCTCCCCTCTCCTGTCACTTGATGTAATCCCCTGAAGAGGCCTAAACTGTTAGGAAATGAAAGATATGGAGAGATCTTAGAGCAAATTTCCCTTTTAGCCCTACAGAACCATCCTCCCCTGAGGCAAGGGAATTGCAAGAAGGACCTAGAAACAGACATGTGTTGGAGAAGCAAGTGATGGGGAAGAAATACAATGAAAACCAAGCATAAATAAATAACTTACAAGTTGATTCAGACACAAGTGTTTCCATGCTGTATTGTATTGAGGAAGATAAATAGAGGTGTATCGATTTTGCAGGATGTAGGATTGTGGTTTTGGGATTGCACAATTTAGGTCCAAATCCCAGCTTCCCGCTTACTAGCAAAGTGAGTCAGTTTATGTTTGAAGCTGCTTTGAGTTTTAATATTCCCAGCTTACAGGTACTTTTGAAGATGAAATAAACTAATTATGACTGTGTCTAAAACATAATTAGTACTCAGTAAATGGTGTTGCTCTTTATAACATGTTTGTTTAAATAGTTCTGTTATCTAGTCACTTAAAGTAAACATATTGGAATGCCAAATATGTTTGTAGTGTCTTAATCAACTCTGTTCAGAAATTTGGGGAGATACAAAGATACCATCCCACAAGTGAGAAGAGCAAGTTTCTATCACCTTATAAAATTTATAAAAATTAAGAATATACTTCAGAAAAACATTTGGATACTCATATTATCACCTTTGCAATTACAATATGCCAAACTCATCTGGTTAGATACAAAATTTTTAGATATTTAAAACCACTTTAATGGGTAAGAAACCTTCCTTTGCTTTAATTAATCTTTTTCATCAGAAAGTCTGCCAATTAAAATGTATGTGATCTTGATCAAATAGAACATCTTTACTCCAGGAAGCTATTTCAGAATTCAGAGGATATAGATATGTATGTGTATAGTGTGTATAGTGGGTATGTGCATCTCTCTATAGAATTAGATATACATAATAGGTATACATATATAGTTTTATAGGAATATATATATATATATATATATATATCCTATATATATACTCTCTCTCTATGTATAGAGAGCTTATAAGTCTCTATATATCAGAACATATATATATTCATATATATATACATTATATATACATTCATATATGTGTGTGTGTGTGTGTGTGTGTGTATATATATATGGGACAGAGAGAGATAACTGAATTTTCGTCTGTCATTTTATATTTTCTATCATCTAAAAAAAAACAAGGATGGGAAAAGACAGGTCAAAAAGGCCAACTTGATAATTTGAGGATGATATATTTATTCAGTATTCATTGCCATTTCTAGTGCTTGGATACAATTCAAAGTCCATTAAGTTCTTGCTGGAAATATCTTCAATTCAGGTTTCTTTGGATTGAATCAATAAGAGAACTGGCAATGTTTTGTATGAGTCATCTATAGATTTAATTCTTAATATTATTTTCTTCTTCAAGTATAGAATATATAGTTTATAATGAAGAAATAGCTATTTTTAGCTATTAGCTATTTTTAATACTAAAAAGAATATAGAATATAGAATATAGAATTTAAATACAAATGGAATGAAAGATCTTAGCACACCTCATTCAACTTGCCTTCTCTTCTTTTAGTTTTCATCTTATAAAAAGATGCTTGTATGAATTTTCTCTAGATGTTCTTGTGATGTCATCATGCCTACTCTCTGCATCCCATAAGTTTTCATAGGATCGATCAAAGCATATTATATTAAATGAATCAATATTTGTTAATAGTTTTTACTTGTGTGGTATGCAGAAAATTTTCAGAGTTTGTAAGACTGAATTGCTTTCAAAGTAGGTTTCCAGATAATATCCAGGATTCTTGGTTGAATTTGAATTTTAGATAAACAGTGGAAAGTTTTTATTATAAATCTGTCCCAAGTGTTGCATAGGATATACTTACAGAAAAAAAAAAAAATGTTTATCTGACATTCAAATTCAAGTGAGTGTCCTATGTTTTTATTTACTAAATCTAACAACCCTATGTTAAGGTACTTATATAGTACCTTATATAGCCATATGGTGGAGTCAGGTAAATATTTGCCCTGCCTTTTGTCCATATAGTTCTAACATCTTGTCCACATGACAGCAATTACAATCCTTACAATCCTAAAGTGACAATCTTGCTTAATATTCTCATTGATGCCTTATCTTTTCAAGCGTCCTTTTCCAGTCAAAATTTTTTGGCTCTTCAAGCATTGGTCTCTGTCTACCAAATCTGCTACCACTCTCTCTTCATTCCTGCCATACCAAATAATTTGCAATTGTCTGAGTATGTCTTGCATTTTCCCCTACCACACCTTTTTTTTCTAAGCTGTTACCTCTGACTAGGTTCGTTGATTCCTCATGCACTGGATGAAATCTGCTCATCCTTTAGACTCAATTCCAATGTCTTTTCCACTAGAAAGTCTGTCCTATTTTGGAAGGATAGCTAAGGGCTTTCCAGGTGTATTTTCATAGTTCTCTATGTATCTTTCATTGAACATATTACAATGGCTCTGATTTTTTAAATTCATGACCGTTTACTTGTAAGACAGGGATGGGGATACGTGAGAGAGAGAGAAAGTGTGTGGGTGTTTGTGTGTTGGGGGGATATATTTGTGCTTAAGGCACAGTAGTTATTTAATTCATGTTTGTGAAATACAAAAGAGGAAGATGGACTGTCTCAGTTTTAAAGTCAGATATTTGAAATACAACTGCAACATAGAAAAGGAAAAATCCTCACTTTCTTTCTTCAGTGTAGAAATGATGAAGAATAGAAAAATTCATTAAGTAGGGTCGCCTGGGTGGCTCAGTTGGTTAAGCAGCTGCCTTCGGCTCGGGTCATGGTCCCGGGGTCCTGGGATCGAGCCCCACGTTGAGCTTCTTCCTCGGCAGGGAGCCTGCCTCTCCCTCTGCCTGCCACTCCCCCTGCCTGTGCTCTCCATTTCTCTGTCTCTGTCAAATAAATAAAAGAAATCTTTATAAAAAATAAAATAATAAAATAAAAAATCCAGGTTTCTAAAAAAAAGATTCATTAAGTAAATAATATTTGCTTTCTCTAGAATAATTATGAGATAAAGTTTATTTTTCCAACATCTACAAAAAATGTAAAAGCACAAGTCCCTTGCTGAATATCTTTGTTCATATTTTGCTCTAATTTTTCCCATTTTTCCAAGTAACTTCTGCTCTAAAAAAGATGGGATTCCTTTGTATTTAAAATACAAATTTATGTGTCTCTTTCCCAGGGAAGATTTGATTGAGGGAAGCTCTAATTAACCTTCTGATATGTATCACCCAGAGGATCAAACTTTCTCCTCCGTGGTTAGAAAGTGTCGAAGAGAGTTGGCCAGATGTCACAATGTTAGAATAGATGATTTTTGAGATCCTCCTCAGTCAGATGTCCACATTTTATCTCTCAATTTTAACACATCTGTTTCCATAAATAAACTAAAGACCCCAAACATATTTGAAGCCAAGTATAAATGTAAATTTCAGCCATCCTTATTATAATATTCATGCCTTTATTTTATTGATGATAGTAAAAGATAGTGTTTGCATAGTGTCTTGAAATAAAATGTATTCTTGGTGAAAAAATTAAAAACAGGAACTTGGCAGAGTAATTACATGAAGGAATATAAAAATTTACCTCTCAATATGGTAATATATATTTTAAATATCTTAACAGATAATTATACATAATACCCCAATATATAATGTGTAACATATGTGCCTTTCTGATTAATGATAGCCTTTGAAGATAAACTCTACAGGTACTTACTATTTCTGAAGGTTGTTTTCTTTTTTTTCCTCCAGTGTGCTACGTTTCTCAGCAAAGATTGGCATTTATTTTCAAGCAAATCACTTCTGCTACTAATTAATTAGCTGCTATAGAATAAAAAGTGGCTTACAGAGTGTATGATGCAGGAAAATAAAACCTTTCTTGGCTTCAGTTTCTTATTAGGCTGCTCTACTTTAACATATTTATGCAGATACTCACCAGTTGCTCAGCAACCTTTCAATGAACAACACTGTAATAGTCTTTCCTTCATTATGTCAGCCCTTTCCTACCCACCCACACCTCCCTTACACCCCACTTGTTAGTAATGAACCCATGTCTTACAATCATATAACAGTCACATGGGACCAGGTATCAATTTATGGTAAATGCCTCAACCAGGAGCATTCACTGATCTATTGCAGGCTTCATACTCCTCAAGAACATATTTGTCAAAGTGTCCGTATTACTTATTTTGAGGAGAAGACTTTAAACTAATTCAAATGAATAGTTAAGCATTTAGTCTAGGATGGGTATTCTCTCAACCATAAAGTTATTTGTGTGGTTTTAAGGGGAAAATCTTAAGAGGACAATACCTAATCCCAAAGAGCATCTTTCAGTACCATTGGGTACACAGAAAAAAAATGTTGGGGTAAGGATATGTCCTTGGTTCCTTTCAAATCATACCACATACACAAAACCAGTGTTATGTAAACTTTGTACTTCAGGCTTTAGAAAAAGAGAAACACTTAAAATTAATGAAAAATGAAGAACATCCGCCTTCCACAAACTAGAGGCCATTGTAGAAGAAATAGAGGGTAAACATAGATACAGTCAAATAGTCAAGGTGAGAAGGACTCAGGGACTTGATGGATGGGGTCAGAATAAAGCCTCTTATTTTTCCTTTTAACCATGATGGATAGAAAGGGTAACTTCACCAGTTCTTTTCCCTTACTTCTTTCCTTTCTCCTTCACAATGCCAAATATCACCACTATAAGATATTTTCTGAGGGGTGAAAAGAGTGCTGGAGAATAGAAGGGAAGGGCAATGCTACCCCCATTTGAGAAAACACAAATGAAGGAGTGATTTATATATTCTTGGATGTTTCTTCCTCTCTTTTCCTTCTCTTCTATCATATGCCATATCAATTACAGTTATATTATAATGGAGGGTTTTTATCTGGACAGGTTCTATTTCTTATATTGATATCCTTAAAATTACACTTAACACTCAATAAATAGTCATTGACATAAAGTAAAAGATTTATTTCTTTTTTAGAAATAAGTAGTACGTTTAGCCCTATTCATTCTTCTCTCATACTCATTAAACATGCAAGGGGAAGTGGGGTTGCATCCATTTGAGACATGCTTCCTACTTTCAAAAAGTTACTGATACATATCAATTATCAGAGACAGCAAGACCCTGAAAGTGAAGGAATTCCTGATGCAACACTTTGGAATAAAATATACTGGTATTCATTTTTCTTAATAGCAATTTTATATCTTCCAAGGTACCTGGCAGCTATTCCACAAGATTTGGTGTGGAAGGAAATTAAACAAGGGTGTGTTAAGTTACATTTTGTTTGTTGAATGAGAAATACTTGTATTTTAGTTGAGAGATAAGAGCTGCTGCTGCAGGAGAATCCTAAAAATGCAAGATTCTAGGAGATGGTTTTAGAAAGACGTGGAGGTGCAATCTGTCCCTTTCTCATATTCTCATGAAATGTGAAAAGGGTGACATCAGTTTTATTTTGAAACCCAGATCTTTAAGTTTTATTGTCAGTATTGTGACCTTTATGGAAGAACATTATGCTTCGTTACGCTAAAGACTTCAGTTTGTATTTTGTGGATATTTATTCCTACAAGTGGTGTGTGTGTTTGTGGTTGGGCACATTAAAAAATGACCCCTAGGATCCACCAGTATAAATAGTCGAGACTTCCAAAGTGTTTGATAAGGAATACATGATGAGAAAGCTTGATTCTGCAACTTTATTTTAATCAACTAGGTGAAACAAGAAATGGTCCTTTAAGAGAGAGAATATTTTCAAGACTCTTACAACTCTCTAAAAGTTTTCCCTAGCAGGCTCTTTATTTTTAGTACTAAGAAATGAGATGTCTATTCTCTCACATTTTTATAACAAAACTGTGATGATATTTAGTATAACATTCAGACATTTATAATATATATGTTATAAATATATATTTATCATATATATATTTTTATATATGGTTTTTGTCATGTTTGCCCTATACAGTACTCTCCATATACTTTCTAAAACTTTTGATACTTTCTGTATTTCATTTAGATAAAGGTATTTATGGTTGCTTGGCATGTGGATTTATCAACATTTCAAATAATTCAGAATATGGGATTTTTATCTCGCATGTAAACAACTTGGCATTAGTAAATATCTTGTTGAATATTTGTTTTATAATTGATTATTTACTCACAGTAAGTGCGAATTTAGTAGATGTGTCATTAAATCTTGCTATCATTAGTTTCAGCTTAGATTGCAAATATTTATTCACTCACTTTGCATATTAAATCAGGCTGATCTCTTGTACCTGATAATAACAAATCCATTTGCAAAATTTAATATTAACTTCCCTATTTAATGCTCAGAAATTTGAATAGAAATATATGATATAAATAGAAACATAAATACATATTCAATTCAGAAAGACTATTTATATTTAACATTTCAGTTCTTTTTTTAAATTAGTACACACCTAATTAAATTAATTTGTGATCATAGAAAATCTGTTACTTGAATTACTGATTTCTTTTGAACTCTGTGAAGATCAATATCTTTTCACATTTTAACATTTCAGAAATCTGAATGCAGTAGGCAGGGTTTTTGCATTGTCATGTCATAGTTGAATTGGTAGAATTTTTTTTTTTTCCTCAGAGGTGCATCTTATATATCATAATCTTATGTAGTTTCAACATAAATATAACATTTTAATCTAAAATAAAAACTATAAGACTAATATAGACCTGTTCCTTAAAACTAAATTACAAACTATTTTTTTTTTTTCAGAATTGTTTCACTTAAAATTCTCCTAGTCAGAGACTCAATTTTATACTAGGTAACAGTTAATCAAAGTAGATTATTTATATTTCTTTTACACTTTAAAAGCTACTTTCTATTTCAGTTTATCCATCTCTTCTCTAAGTTGATATTCAAAGTACAAACACATCCATTAATTTGTACTGAAAAATGTGAAGCTATATAGATTTTAGCATACTGGAATTAATAATGTTTAACGTGCAAAATACCTAAGTTATGTACCCAACCAGAATATGCTTCCTAAAAATTATAGCATGTAACAAAGCAATGGCTTTGTTTTACCTCATTCCCATATGCTGCAATTAGTTTTCAAAAGTTAACTCACTTATTTACATGTTTCTTTAAGTTTCACCCAAGTAATAGTAAATAGAAGAAGAACTACAACATATACATTAGATTACATATGTTAAAATTTATAGAATATCTAAATAATGGCTCAAATAGAGTTGTTGCATTAGTTGTATTTAGATTTTATTTTGATGTTATTTTGTATATTTTTCCTTTTGCATGTTTTCATGTTAAATGTTTATTGCATTTTTCTTCATTATATATCGTAATGCCACAAAATTATTCACTTAGAATTATTTTGTTAAACTTTCATTCAAATGTTTCACTTGAAATACTAAAATTAATGGAACAGAATATATTTTGTATATAAAATAACATGCCAAACATAAATATCTAAAAGCCACTTCTTTGAATATGTAATTATCTTTAACATGTACTTATGTAGCTGTGTACATATTGGGCCATCCACTCATATCTCTAGCAACATATTCTGTTCTTCAGTTCTGTGACGAATTAAACAATAATTACAAAGCAGAGTGGCACAAAATTGTTTCAAAAATCTGTAAGGCTAAAAATTTGGTCATAGATTAAAATTCAATTATGAAATGAGTTTTCATTTGTTACACTTTCTAAATGACACATTTATAAATGGCTTTATATGAATTATGCTTAGTCTCTTGAAGATATATTGTTGAAATAAGAAAGCCTTCAAAAACATTATTTTCATTATAATACATAATATAGTCCAAATTTAATATTGTAAGGATTACTGTTAAATAAATTTGCCAATTTATATGTGTAACATATGTCATTTTCCATTATCATAGTTCCAAAGATGACATATAGTTATGATTTATAGAAGCATGCTTATATATGTAAACCATTTCATTTTATTTTTGTTATATTGAGAAATGTTTTATTAAGGAATATTAATAAAATATACATTAGACCTGTGTTTATATTGTAAACATCTAATTTTTAAATATATCGCAAGCAATTTAATGGCAGGATAATCTAATTGTGAAAAACACATCTTGTATACATAATTTGATTTCAAACGAAGAACGGATTTTCTGAATGTACATTTTATTCTTTAATTTGGTTTGTATATTGTGTAACATATACATTTAGTACTGTGCTATTAAAAATAATGTTTACTTAATTGTGTAGCATACTTAAATTCTTGAAAGAAAACAAAATATCTTTTAATATTGGATTAGCTATATAATATACTTAATAATGAATTGTTGCTATACATAATCCTAAGGCTTTTTCCAACATTGGCAATTACCTCATAAAACAGTTATGTATGCAAAAATGTTGAATGTTTTTAAACTGTTAAATGGTAAATGGTGCATTCTGACAATTTAAAAATCTGTGTTTCACACACTACCAATTTAAAGTGATACCAAAACCAGTATTCTAAATTGGTCTACATTTTAGATAAAATCGTTATATAATATATGATATAACTGTGTGGTGATGGATGATATTTTTGCCTTATAAAGGAAATCAATGTTACTTTTTATAGAAGTTATTCCATTTTATATATCAAACATTTAACTACATTTAGATGCACTTCTGTCTCCTACCATTATAAGATATGATTACTTTTCACTCTACAGAAATTTGAACATTCTAAGTAAACCCATTTCACATGAACACTGTATACTTTTAAGGGTTGGGAATTATGACACAAATCTTCAAGTAACTCTCACTTATGCAAATAAATCTTCAGAATCCACACTTTTTCAAAATGATGTCTTTGAAAGTTAAAAACAAAATTGTCAGTTCTCCTCTTTGGAATTTCTCTTCATTATATGTTGGAAATATGACTTTGCCAGGGTAAAAATTATGATCATATTTCATTTGTGAAATTTATTCTCTTTATTATTATTGTTAATATTATTTTAACATTATTACTAACTTTATTCATTTATTCTTTCTTTTGATGAATATTTCTTGAGCATCTACTGTGTACCAGACACCATTCTAGATGCTAGTTAGTCAGCAGTGAATAGAAAAAATAACAAAAAACTCAGCCTTCAAGGAGCTTGCATTCTAGTATGGGGAAGAAAGAATAGGAACACAAAATATACATAAAACATAGGAACTAGTTAGCAAAATATCTGGTTGAAATATATATCTGGTTGGACTATGGTTGTTAGATAAGTTGGTTTTTCAATCCTTTATTCCAACACTCCACCCTGTTCTGCATTCAGGCTAAGAGGATAGTACTGAATCACCACCACCGTTAATCAGAAGTGGAGTTCTATTACTGAAGATTTTAGGTCTGGAATTGCTAGCAAATCCTGGATCTAAAGGCTAAGAAAGATCAGTTTTAACTCTCAAATTTGGTCAAGACGTGTATTTATCTTGTTGTCTTCAAGAAAATGTGTGTTTGGAATTGGTCTATAGGTCTTGGATTAGTTACAGAAGAAACCTAGACACATTCCCAATAATTATTCCAGAATTACTGACCCAAACACAAGAGATTATTTGTGATTAACTGTAATGACTTCAGTGATGGAATATAATAAATAGCTATCCAGTGGAGTAAGGTTAGAACATTGAGATTTGAGATAGAGTACAAATTCTTTTTCATACTTTTAGATTGTATTTTGCAACATACGTTTATAGTTAAGTGGTTTCCTCTTTTAAAATAAAATTTAAATTCTGGAAATTATGATACAGTTACGCAAAGTTTTAAAGTATTAGTTTTTCATCCTCCCTGATTTTATACTTCCTTTCTAAAGTGGAAGGTTCAGTTAAATTCCCCAGGTGATAATATGGATCAAGTGATTGTTTTTATAGTAATAAGCACATGGGCATTTCAAATGTCTGATTTACCATGAGGTTAATTACTAAATGTTAGTATCATAAGCATAGTTATTGCTTAATCATGTGATTAGAGAAAAATCTTACTAAATATTAGCTTAGTAAATGTTACTGGCCAATTTGCATAATCAACATGGATTTAGGAGATCATAATCTTCACAAAGTGACTTGGATAAATATTCAATAGCAACTTCTTCCTGACTGATGTTTCAGAGTATATTAAAGGTCTTTAAAATAATCTTATAATTGTCATACCTCATTTACCTTTGGCTCCCTCAAAATACAATAATTTAATTCTTTTGAATTTTTCAATCAAATTAACCAAGGTAAAACAATTTAGGCTGGCAAAATTAGTAGCAGTCATGTGTTCCTTTGTTTGCTTATGAATGAGAGGACCCCATGTTTGACTTCCTTTTTGGCTTTAAAGCAGAAATCAGAATTACAGGCCCTACTAGCCACCTGCCTGCAACACAAGAGGAAAAAAAAAAAAAAAAAAAAAAAAAGCAGAGCATGCCCAAACCACATTAAGTGGCTAAATTATTTTCCTCTTGCAGAATGGTTAAAATATTCCTATGCCTTTTTGTTTATAATATCTAATTATATTTTGTGGATAGGAGCTCAAGATGCAGTTTATTTATTATTTATTTATTTATTTATTTATTTTTAAGATTTTATTTATTTATTTGACAGAGACATAGCGAGAGAGGGAACACAAGCAGGGGGAGTAGGAGAGGGAGAAGCAGGCTTCCCCGCGGAGCAGGGAGCCCGATGTGGGGCTCAATCCCAGGGTCCTGGGATCAGGACCTGAGCTGAAGGCAGCCGCTTAACGACTGAGCCACCCAGGCGCCCCAAGATGCAGTTTATTGAGAAGGCAAGTATATGAAAACAAACCACTCATTGGCCTTAAAAAATACTCAGAAGTTTTCTAACCAGGACCTGATGATTATTCTTAATTAGTAGCTGTACTTCCAAAATTCAGTATTTTTTTTCTTGTTAAGCATTTTAGATGTCAAGATCTTTTTAAATATATCTTCATTCCATTTCATACTTCTATTATAAGGTTACTTTTTTCATTTTGTAAGAATTATGTACTACCATGGACAATCTTTTAAGAAGGTTTAAGTGAAAAGAAAAAGAAAACCCTAATTTGGCACCTTTAAAATCTATTTTTAAAATACTGTGAAACATTAATAAGGTTAAGAATGTAGAGAAATATATGCCATGAAATGCTTATGAGATATTATGAGATATTCTCAACCATTTATTAAAGTTAGTTTTGCATGAATAAAAGTTCCAAGCTATTAGTTAATTTCAATCATTTCTAAATATGATTGTTTACTTTTAATTAGTTGAAAATTGGTTAATCTCAACTTTTACTTTAAAACAGTGAAAAATATTACCCAGCTTCCAAAAACAATCCACTAAAGTCTAAAGCATGTATAGCTCATGACATTGAATATTTTATCATGTGGCTGTTTTCTGGCAAGCAAGGTTAAGATAGACATTTACATAGAATAGTTACTTCAGAGTTTTATTTTTTTAATCATTTTGTTTTAATTTTGGCTTTGATTTTAAATTCTCCTTCACTTGCTTACCTTAAAATAGAAATATTTGATATTTTTCCCAGAAATTATGAAGAGATATGACACAGACTATTCAAAGCATACTTTTGGGAAAAGTGTGGTTACACAGTTACCCATTCTGTCAAAATTTGTCACTTGCCAGGCATTCGTTGCTAATATTCATCTGTAGATAAATAACAAAGAAGATTGATTCAGGACCACAGAAAGGGTTTACAATTTTGCCTTTCCCCCCCTAATGTGTTACAGTTAAAAATGTGGTATATTTGTGTGTGATATCTATTCACAGGTTGATTGATACAAAGCGATCAATCATACGATCTGGTTACTTCACATTCTAGTGGCCTGTTTGTGTTTTGCCTCTTCATGTTGATTATCCTTAAGGTAATAGAAGGGGATTTAATTTATTAACCTTATCAGAAAAAATAAAATTTAAAAGAAAAAGTTAGCATCTAGTGCTACTGTGTCCCACAGGTTCTTCTACATTGGCCCACACTACCTCCACTGGTGAGTTAGAGGAGCATAACAGGACTACCACTGGTGCTTTTGCTGTTGCTAGCACATCTGCAGATGTTACTGTATCCAGTGTTACAGCTGTCACCATCCATAGACTTTCCGAGGAACAGCGGGTGCAAGTTACGAATCTCAGAAATTCAGGTCTGGACCCCAACACGTCCGAGGACGGGCTCTCTCCTCATCAAGCAGATACACAAAGTACAAGGAGAAGACCAAGAAATGCTGAACAGATAGAAAGAACTAAAGAGCTTGCAGTTGTTACTCATAGAGGTATTGGATGTTATTTTACTTGTGCCCATTTAGTTACAGCCAAAGCTATATTTTGGTAATGATTCTAATTAGAGAATGAGCTGAAAGAGAGCCAAGATGTAGGAAGCAAAAGAAAAAGTTTAAAGTAGCTGAAAAATACAGATAGTAATAGCCAAAGTGTGAATAATTTGAAAGCACAAAAATTAAAAAAAAAAAAGTGAAATACAAATATTGGGTGGGGGTGGGGGTAAAGTAGAAAGAAAAGAAAGCACAAAAGGAATAATAAAAACAAGTACTAAATATCTATTGCATATTACATGCCAGTTATGTCGAGATAATTTGAAAATAAAATAGCCAGTTTCTATTAATAAGTGTGACATATTTACACATTGATGATTTATCCTATGTAGTAATTTTCAGTATTTGCATGAAATTTTTATGTTACACAGATGCTATTTAACAATTAAGAAAATACATAATTTGGGCAAAACGGAAACGTTCTATCTGGTGATTATTTTATAAACTTGCTCTTCTATATCTAAATTACCTATCGTCTGAGCTATATCATTGTACTGAGATTTCTCATTTTGAAGAGGTAACAGCTATTCATTGAGATTATGGATCCAAATTTAAATATCCATTAACTTTCTAATTTTTACAGAAAAAAGGCCAAATCATATGTTGGTAATTTTCTAGTTAATTAACATAAGCCTACCTTTTACAAAATTAGGAAGTGTAGCAAGAGTATTTTTCTGTTTCTTGGTAGCAAGTTTCATTGAGCAGTTCATGAAAAAAAATCAGTGTAGAGTCATAAATAAAAGGACTTCATTTATATCGATATATGCTTTGGTGGAAATATTAATTGAACATGTTTCAAGTACAAAATACCTACTCCAACTCTATTTCCAACTCATCATCATATATTCTCCAAACTGGTTATGGTTTATGTAGCATGGTTGGGCATGGTTTATACAGAGCATGATGTAAGTAATGGAAAGCATTCTGTACTTAGTGTACACGAAGGAGAAAAATCAAGACAACTTTCCATAAGTTGGTTGAAAATCATACAGAAGATATCTCAGAAGCTCATTTCCATCAAAATCCATACTGAAGGTACTTTAGTTTTCTTTAATAAGCATCCTAAAATGAATTCTTAACATGTAGTAGTCTCCCTTAAAGAATGAGATCAACATCACCTTGCTTCTCTATTCACTTTCTTACCATATTTCCACTGCTAAGAATATAGGAGTCATGATAAAATTTATGATTTGCTTAATCAAGTAGAAACTTTTTCTTAGTACCAGGAGATTTAAAAAGTGTAAATATTATTAGAACATTAGGGAAAAACCCTCTTCTCTTCAGTTTTTTCACTCTCTTCGGAAAATTGCATGAGCTAACATTGACAAACTCCTCTGTAACCCATTGAATAAAAGACAGGTAATTCTCAAACGTAAGTTTATTATATAAATCAAGGAATAATACAAATACTGCTTTAGTCAAAGTTTGCTAACAAGTGATATGAGAAATTCTGGGGTTACAAATTAATATTTTATAAAACTAGGAAAAATAATTCATTTTGGAAAAAGAATAGTAGTAGTCAGTTACTCAATAAAATGATTTGGAAATTACTCAATCTAATATTTTGAACCACATTCATAAGCATATTAAGCATATTACTTCCTTGATAAATTCTAAATCAATGCTCAAATTTTCTCAATTGTCATAATCTCCTAACTCTATTTTAGAGCTAATACATGTTTCATCCTTTCCCATATTCTTTCTAAAACAGTGTTTCTGAATATAATAGCCATTTGGTAGTGCCATCTACTTTTGAAATAAATATTTCTCATTTATGTTTAAGTTATGTGTATGGAAAACATTCTAAATGATACATTATTTTTTCAGTGACTGAAATTATTATACTTCTATCAAATCTCTGTATTAATTAGAATTGGTTCTTCTGACTCTTCTTCAGTAATCAACTGTTTCAGTGATTTCAGATAGTTAGTTATTACATTTGAGACACAAACTTTTAACATTTTGGGTAAACAATGTTAGAAATAAAAGAGACCTATTATCCTATGTCAATAATATTGTTTTTGAAAACACTCAATATTTAGCTATATTTTCAGACATACAATAGACTTTTAAAACTTGACTCTTAGCAGGGTCAAATTTCCAAATTGGAATCGGCTGACATCAAAGCAGTATTCTTTATAAAAATAATTCCAGCTTACCAGACATGCCTGGGATGCCTACTGAGTACCAGGCTGTGTTCTAGAAAATAAAGATAATAGATGACCCCCTCCTTCAAGAGACTGAGATAGAGTGGAAGAAATAGAGAAATCAATCTGGTGGTACAAGGAAAATTTTGTAAAGCTCGTAGCTGATTAGATACTCAAAGAGTTACAGGGTATATGCAGACAGTAGTCATTTAACTGACATTTTGAATGAGTCAATGAACATAATGCAGAACTAGTTTCTTATTTTTTTCTAGCTATTTTAGAGAAAACAAATTAGCTTTTGTTCTTCTATTCCATGCTCTACAATGTAGTCAGAATTGCCTTTAAAACCTGATCACATCACACCACTGCTTTGAAGCTTCCAATGGCTTCTCCATGATCTTAGGAATAAAACCAAGATTTGGTGATGACCCACAGGAGATTCCATGATCTGGCTTTTGTCCATATCTCCAAATTCATCCTGTATGACTCTCACAGTCACTCTATATTTTTTTGGCCAAACAGAAATTCTTGTAGTTGGCCAAACATATCATGTTCTTTTCTTACTTGAAGCTACTTTTATGAACCATTCCTTCCATCCTTTCAGCCAGGTCATTCTAAGTCCCTTTTGAAATTTTAGTTTAAATTGTCACCTCAAAGAAAGTTAGGTTTTTCTTTTATAACTCACCATTGTACTCTGTACTTTTCCTGCATTTGTAACCACTAGCCCTGTGGCTTGTCCTATAAAATTTACCTCTCTGAGGTAAGGACTGGGTGGGTCTAGTTCATGCTGCATTCCCAGTGCCTAGAACAGCTTCTGAACCATAGACATATTTAAATAATATTTGCTAAACTAATGGATAAATATTTACAATATGACCAGCTAAAGCATTCACCTAAATTTCTTAGAAGTCTTAAAATTATAATTTCTAATATACTCAAATATTTATGTATTTCAGTACTAAAGATAATGACTTCATTTTGTCATAAATATGAATTTGCCAGTGTTTTTAATTCCTAAAAGGCATTGATATTCTCATGAACCCATAATAATATATTGCTTTTATATAGTACCACTTCAAAATTCACAACATAAAACTAGATATAAATATGTCTTGCTGATAGTTCTTATCCATTTATAAAATTGAAGGATATTTATAGTTAAACCCAAGAAAGTTATGAAGTTGATAAATTTCATATGAATAAATATTAATGTTATGCAATGGATATTATTTTGCTGAAAGTCATTACCATTTAAAGCATATATGTGATCGAGATTGTGATTGCATAGGTTCCTTTGAGGTGTTCAAGTCCATACTATTTTATACTGTATGATAATTTAGTTTATTTTTCATAATTTTTCTTTAGTCACACTAATTTCATTTTCATTTTGTGATATCTTTTGATCATTACTAGTTCCCAATTTATTCTCAATAAATTGAGGCAATTAAGTACTTAGAATTGACATCAATATTGCTATAAACACAAAGAAGACACGGACACTAAAATTGCACATAGTATCTGGTACTTGGTACTTGTGTGCTGTGGACTCAAAATCTATGTATTAACTTACTATAAATCAGCATAGCTAATTAATTTATTATCAATAACAGCCATGCAATTAATGAATAATTAGAAAAAACTTGGAATGTTTATCAAAGATATTTTCAGTTCTCTATAGAATACTATTCCAATTAATTTTCCTATTATACTATAGTTAAAACATCAGTTAATTTGGGATGCCTGGTGGCTCCATTGGTTGAGCATCTGTCTTTGGCTCAGGTCATGATCCCAGGGTCCTGGGAAGGAGTCCCGCATTGGATTCCTTGCCCAGCGAGAAGCCTGCTTCTCCCTCTGCCTGCCACTCCCCCCTGCTTGTGCTCTCGCTCTCTCTCACAAATAAATAAATAAAATTTTTTAAAAAATCAGTTAATTCACTTTCAATTATCTTAAAATATTTTTTCACTTTCTACTTTTACTCAGTAAAAGAAAATCATTTCCAATTTTCTTCATTTAGAAATAGTCTCTTGACATTGAAATAAAAAGTAAAAAAGAAAGAAGAATACTAATAAACAATGTTGGTTTAGATCTTCTTTAAACTGTGTATTAACACCACACCACAGTTTCCTGTGGTCTTAGTTAGCATCCAGTCGTCCTCAGAAGGAGAATTCAGTTTTTATTGACTGGCCTGTAGTCCACTTTTGCCACCTACTATGTGTGAGACCTTGTGCAGGTTACATGAACTATCAGAGCTCTATTTCCACATCTGTAAAATAGTATCATTGTATTACATTAGGGTTTCTGTGAGGATTAAACATGGTATTGGGTGGAAGTGCTAAAAATTCTTAGGTATTTTCTCCCAGTGGAAAGATAAAACCAAATTGCCCACCGTTGCTGGTTAGTTCTGAGGTTGGAGAACTAGACTGAGTCTATACTTGCCCCTTGTTAGCTATCTGGTCTTAAGCAATAACCTCAACTCTCAAATCTCAACTTCTTATTAATGGAAAAACCTGCCTCATAGTTAGCTGTGTGGAAAAATATAGCACAGTTGTTGACTTGTGTTCAACAAATACTAATTATTGTTACTTGTATAATTATTCACCAAAGAGTTTTAACTCTTATTGTGTGCATGACATTGTACTGGAGAGGAGGGGTATAAAAATGAAGAATGCAGGTTATGCCATCAGGTAGTCTGTATAACTTAAAAAAAAAAAAAAAAAGTAATTACAAATTTACTGTGAGAAATACTACCAGAACAGTATTTTTGAAATGCTATTGAAGTAAGGAGAGCGACTACCACTGAATGTAAAAAGTCAGGGAAGGCTGCACACAGGATTTTAGAACTAGTTCTTGAAATAGGAATAAAAGTTTCAAACTAGTAAATTGTGTTTATTACAAGATGCAATGAAAATGCTTTGAATAGATACTTGTGCTGAATAAAAATATGAGAAGTTTATACAAAAATAAATACAGAAAGTGTTCAACTATGCTTAATAGGAGTTTACATTCATATAAATAATCTAAAAACAATTGATATTTTTAGTTTACAAAATACCCAGATGTCTAAAATTAGTTAATGTAATAATATCTAGTAATATTTTAAATTTTCAACCTTAACTATAAGCTCTTTTGAAATTATTTATTAATATTTACTTAAACCATCTTTTCCCATAATGCCTAACCCTATAGTTCAGTATAGTTCAGCCCTAAGAGATTTCAGCTCAAAGTTGACCTAAGGTAACAGGACCTATGTAATAATATAATTAAAACATTACAAGTAGAGAGGCACCTGAGTGGCTCAGTCGTTAAGTGTCTGCCTTCGGCTCAGGTCATGATCCCAGGGTCCTGGGATCGAGCCCCTCATCTGGCTCGCTGCTCAGCAGGAAGCCTGCTTTTCCTTCTCACAGTCCCCTTGCTTGTGGTCCTTCTCAAGCTGCGTCTCTCTCTGTCAAATAAATAAAAAAAATCTTTTAAAAAAATTAAAAAATAAAACATTACAAGTAGAGCATCCTGTACTTCTAGAATTATATATTTGAGAATTATCTAGGATATTTCAGATTCATCTAATACACCATTGTTATTTTGTAAAGAAAATTGTGGTCTGGCAGAGGATATATGAAGAGCTAGTTCATATCGCTAGACTAGTATTCATTCTTTCTTTGATTTATTCAGGATTTATAAGGGTCTAATATATGCAAAGTCTTGTATTAGATGATATTAACGTTAAAGTAATATAGATAATAAGCACAATTTGTGTTTCTTAAGAAGTTTATGGTCATGTCATTTAAAAAATAATCATTAAGATGTGTTTTCTCCACATAATTTAATTTAACATTGTTTTTCTGTTATATTGTAGAATATTTCTTTTTTTTTTTTTCAATATGTAGACAAGTTCTGTCAGCCGTTAATGAGCAGCATTGGTAGTTGCTGTTTTCGAGTATAAAATGTGAATATATTCTTATGAAGAGTTAGTATATATCAATATATAATTATAAACTCTCTTTTATTGTTCTTCCTAGTGGAATATTAACTTAGATGATTATAGCATGTTGTGGAGTCAAATGTGTTATGAGCATTTTACAGCCATTGCTGCTGTTTATTTTGACATAGTGTTAGTCGATTTGTCCATAGTATGTTTAATGGTATGTTTAATCATATCAATAGGATCAAGCAGAGCTTTAGTCTGATTTACAAAGTAATATGAAATTATGTTCAACTAAAATTGAATATGATGTAGACTCCCCCCTCTTTTTAACAGCAGCCTAGAAGAAAACCTATTTTAATCATCAGTTTTTGACTAGAATTCTTTATTATTTTCACCTTTAAGATAAGAATGGTTAATTCAGCATAAAACTTCATTTTAGGTCAGCAGTTTTTATCTAAACAAAAGCAGTATTTTTTTTTCATTTTTATCATAAGCAATATTTTTTCAAGTTAGCTTATCTTAACGTTTACATTGCTTAACAGAAAAGGGAAAACAGACTATCAAACAAACTGGAATTTCTAGTTTAATTCAGATGTCAAATTCTGTGATATTTGAATTTCGTTAAAATGAAACCCAAAATGTAATATGACAAAAACTTTATTGTATTGAAGTGATAGTTTTTGTGTGCCTACTACATGCCTTCTACTAATAGGCTTTCTGGCCACATGTAAAATTTTAAATATTTTCAACAGCTTGTAAGCAACCAATACTGTTTTCAAAAATTCTATTAATAGTTTTAGAGAGTATACACTTGTAAATCTAAAACATGTTCTTTTTGTTTTGTTTTTTTTAAATCTTCATAAACAATAGCACAATAAAGAAGTTAATTTATGGATGGTTACTTAGATCTTTATGGATATGGATATATGTCCATCAAATATTAGGGTTTTATTGAACATATTATCTCTTTGCTAAGCATGTGATGAATACAAAAGAAGTAGAATATGGTCTTAATTTGGGGCACCTGGGTGGCTCAGTTGGTTAAGCGACTGCCTTCGGCTCAGGTCATGATCCTGGAGTCCCTGGATCAAGTCCTGCATCGGGCTCCCTGCTTGGCAGGGAGCCTGCTTCTCCCTCTGACCCTCCCCCCTCTCATGTGCTCACTCTCTCTCTCATTCTGTCTCAGATAAATAAATAAAATCTTAAAAAAAAAAAAAAGAATATGGTCTTAATTATTAAGGGAAAATTGTAGGGATAAAACTGCAGAGAAAAGCTGTCACATCTAAGAGAAGGAATTGCTACAGAATGAATATGATATGTGAGTGGGAATGAGTTATAGCTATCTTCAAATATGTGATGCGTTGTTATATGTAAGAGAGATCAAACTTGTTTGGCCATAGGTTGTAGAATTTGGTGTATGGAACCACAGGGAGATAAAAAATTTTATAAAGAAGACTTCTAACATTGAGTTTTGTTCAAATACAGATTTTGTGTTTCAGGAAGCAGTAAATTCCCAAATCACTAATAAGATATTCAAGCACAGCTTGATGGACAAATTAGTTATTTAGAAAGCATTTAAGCATCAAAGAGTATATCAGTAATATGATTGTTACTGCCCCGTCTAATCCTAAGTGTCTATAAATCTATCCAGATATATATTAAATGTATTTGTCATCATCTTCTATTTCCTCTTGATGTTTGAGTTGATGTGGGCTTATTGTTATGGTTATCAAATTGTATAGCCAATGTTAAAACAACCATAGATGTGGCCAGCACTAATACCAAGGAAGTTGCAGAAGGCTCTCTCCTTATTTCAATAGATGAGAACTCGGCCACATAAACATTTCTCCCAGACCCCAATGCCTACCTATATGCCTTAAATTCTAAAAACTCTCCATTTGAGGATCTAATTCTATCTTTTTAAGTTTAAGATGACAAGAGTTACTTTCTTCAGGATCTCCTTTTCTTTTTCCTTTCCATTCTCTTCTTTTCTTCTTTCCTTCCTTTTTGTATTTTCTTTCTTTCTCCCCCTTCATCTCTTTCTTTCAATCTATTTTTTTTCTCACTTCTTTTCTTTAGCAATCTTCCTTCCTTTCTGTCTCCCTCTTTCCCTCCCTCCCTTCTCTTCCTTTCCCTTCCTTCCTTCTTCAACAAATGTTTACTGAGTTACTTACACACCAGACTTTCTTCCGGTGCTTGAGCAAATAACATTGAACAAAAATGAGTAGACCCTGCTTCACTGAGTTTATATTCAAGTGAGGAGAAAAAGACAACATGCAAATAAACAAAAAACTACTCGATGGTAGCAAGGATGGTGAAGAAAATTAAAACAGGCTATGTGATATATGGGTGACTACCTTAGTTTGGAGAGCAGGAAAGGCCTCTTTGAGGAGGTGAAAGTTAAAATGAGACCTGAACATCATGGAAGAAGACAGCCATGCTAAGATCACAGGAGAAAGCATATCAGGTAGATAAAACAACTAGCTAAAAAGAGTTTTGAGTTTTTCTTGAGAAAAAGGCAGCCCAGTGTGCTGGAGTTCAGTGGCCAAGGAGGAGAGAGGTAGAGATGCGGTGGGAAACTGGTGGAAACCACATACCATGTAGGCTCTGAGGCCCAGGTAAACAGTTTTATTTTAATCTAAAAGAGATGGGAGCCATTGGTGGTCTTTAGCAGGGAAGTAATATTATCTAATGTAACTTTAAGATCTTATTTCAAACAAGAAATTAAAGAAAAAATTTAAATAGGAGCAGGCAGACAAATTAGTAATGTATACAGAGGTGCAAATAATAGTTGATAGAGACTGGGAGTCTAAGTTTTAGACTATGCTTCTCAAACTTCAATGTGAATACAAATCACCTGGCAGTCTTGTTCAAATGCAGATTGTGATTTGGTGGAATTGGGTGGGATCTGAGGTTCTGCACTTCTAACAAGACTACAGGTTATGTTGATACACTGAATAGCAAGAATTTACATGAGAATAATTATCATTTAGAGAGAGCAATACTTGTCAAATACTACCTGCTCTCTGTCCATTCTCCAAGAGATCTTGTTCTCCACTTGAAATATTCCCAATGCTGATAAACTGTCTCAGAGGATATAGTAAAATTATATTTTAATTCTGTAAGAATTACTCTAGTGGTGGGAAATTCATGAGTCGAGGGGATATTTTAGGGCAGATGGATTTCCTGGGTCAACTTTAATGACAATAATTTTGTCAACTCTTAAGAATGACTGAGCTGATTATATTAGTTACGATTTCACTGGAAAGATCAATGAATGTATGGATAAATGATGAAAGCATTTATTCTATAACTTGAAAGGATTTTTTAAAAAATGTATTATCAAATAAGGAAAACACACAAAGATTAGTTTCCCTTTACTTAGCATGTTTCAAAATCTCTGGAAGGTTAATTGATAGATGGAAGCAAACCAGTGAAAAGAAGAATACAAAATCTGATTATCAAATCAAAAATTTTCATGATTGAATAATTAAGCATTATCTTCTATTTTATATAAATGGCAAAGTTGTATTTGCCTGCTTGAATTCCCAGGTCTTTCTTTATGATACTAAGTGATGTATGGATTTTCATGCATGTTTAGCATAAATAATAACAGAATAGAGGATTTATAACTTTTTAAAAATTACCTGGTTGCATATGATTCTTGTAAGACACTTTCATTTATTATGTTAATTATTGATTTTTTATGGAAGAACTTTGATATTGGTCAAATAGATACATATCTAACAGGTATTATTAACATTTAGGTGAGTGTATTACATATAAATATTGACTATTGCATGCTTTATCAATATCTTGTCATTTTTTTTGTTTTTTTTCCATTGTTCTCTTGACTTTTTCCTAATTATATTATTTTGTGGAAAACTGTGTTCAGCGTTGATATGTGTAGCAATTTAAAAATCCATGTCTAGAAATGTACTGATTTATTATTTAAATACATAATTATTTATTATCATCCTCATTTTCTATTCCATTACCACATTTCATCACATTTGTAAAATTGTCAAAACTGTGTTATTCATACCAGTAAATATATTTTTATATTTTGTTGAGTAAGTTGCTCTTAAGGGAGAAAGAAGAGAAAAAATAAATGTTAGAATTTACTTGATAGTAATAGGTTTATATATTTTAGAAAGGTATTAGATAAAAATACCCTGAATGCCTGAGAACCGTTATGACAATATTAAGCAATGAAAACATTTTTTTCACAACTGATAAACTTGCAAGTAACTATTTTAACATTTTTATCCAATGCTACCCCTCAAGCCATGATTTTGAGTTATTCTTTTGCAAAGAGATTTTAAGAACTACTGATGACCCTGTGTTTCTGTTTTCCTTTGAGTATATTTTAGAAGGCATATATCTTTTCACGTTAATTGGAACTATCGTCTCAAAACAGTGGTCTTCATAAATGCTATTATTTTTTTTTTGATTTTCAACCCCATCGTTATGCTTGTCAGTAATTGCTAACCATATATCTTGGTAGCTTATTCCTTATATTAACATACTATGTCTCATTTTTGTGGAATGGGCAAACAAAGGAAGAAAATATATACTGCATTGATTAAAAAGGAAAGCTTAAAAATTGGAGATGAAAATGGTTTTGTGTGTCACTGATTTCCCCTGATGGTTACCAGAGCTCATTATTTTACCTGTGAATAATGGTCACAGTAAATGTGATGCTTGGGACTTTTAAATCTTTTCCCTTGTTAAAATATTTTGAAGGGGCTAGACTTTCTATCTGTGCTCCAAGTTGGTGCCAAAGTGGACTCTGTATGAGTATGAAGGAATGGTCCTATGTTAGAGACACTTTTCTCTTTTTCAGGATTATTTCAGGGCATTTTCACCCACTTTTGCAACAAGCTGCTTCTCTTGCATATAGTTTTCTAGAGCATATGGCTGCCCTGCTGTGCACAGAGTGAAATCACACAATTAAGTCTTACAATTTTAGGAAGAGCAGAACCTTCATATATGGCAGAACAGCATGGTATTAGGTTTGGGGTGCATTGCATAGAATATTTTTCTCTTCACAATTACATCATTTATATTCTAAATCATGGATTTATTGCTTTTTAGTGTTGATGGTTGATTTTCCTTTGTTTAAAATATTCTTCAAATGGCATTTCTTCCTCAATACCAAATGGGATTAAAGTGACAAATTTCTAGATGGACTTTTATCTATATCCCAGAGAGGTTAGAAATTTTTCATTCATAAGGCTTACATTAAGGGAAAAATAAAGTTTATCAACTCTCCTGAACTTTCCATTAGAAAGGAATGCAGCCAAAGATGGTTTAACTAAAAAGATTACAGGATGATTTGAATTTCATATAGCAGTTGGCTTGTGCTACACCTTTTTTATTCATCTGTTCACATTTTTAAAATAAGGTATTAAGAGACTTCAAGCCATAGGACTATACTTGGCACTATCAGTAAATAATCAATATCTTTATTCAATATTAAGTTAATGAAGCCAATTCTATTCCATATTAAAGTGAAACATGCTTAAAGTCAGATATTGTTGACTGCTTAAATTTTATATGATAAGCTTTGATTTAAAAAGTAAATGAGGATAGTATATATTAATCCCATTTATTTGGGTTTTCTGGGATATACATTTGAGAGTTCTGATTAAATATATGGAATGCTGTTATTCCATAGTCAGAAGGTGGTATAGCCACTAGGATTCAAGTATCAGAGTCAATTGAATGAACGTATTTAACTAACATGTGTATGACCTTGGGAAATCTACTTAGCGCTTCTCCATTTTACATCTGTGCAAAGGAGGAAAATAATCCCATTTTGAGTGGATATTTTGTGGTTTAAAAAACAGTAGGCATAGAGTGCCTGTACTTTAGATACACAACCAATAAATGATACGGCCCACTTCTGGATCTGGTATAGGAAGAAAATATGCTCTAGTAATATAAAAATTATATAAGGTAAAGCATGAACAAATTAAGAAAATAATTAACACAAAGTTTTAAATTTCTTAGGTAGGTTATTCCTTAGAAATAAATATGGATAGTTTAATGCAATATTGATAGAGAATTATGGAAGCAAATAATATATTCAGCTTTATTTAACACTATCCATACTGATCTCATGAATAAATTATACCAAAGTAATGTATAGCATTCAATTCATCTTGGGTTTCTATTTACCTCATATTTTTTTGCCAGTTTACCCTTAATTCAGTTACTCTCTAACTTTAGTACAGCCAACTCACTTATCTTTTTATCTACTCTATCCTTGTGAATTTTCTTTGTTTCTTGGGCAGAGCAAAGAAATTGCTAGAAAAGAGAGTAGATATGTACTTCTTCAAAACATTCCCTAGGAATTAAGTAAGCAACTAATGGTAGAATCATGAGCAACAGTCACCCATATTTTTACTTAAATGTTACCTTTTGAAGTGTAAGAGTGGTTTTAAATACATTAAAGGATGTTTAATACATATCTCCAATGGTTTTCATGTACCAGTGGCATATCCTTCAGAATCCATTGGGAAACAGTGGAACATGGGCTAATTCAATAAGGGTTTACTTTACAAAGGGATTATTTCTAAATGACTGGATGTAAAGAAGCCACAAGCAATCATGCCGTCATGCAGAGTAGTAGCAGTTAGGCTTCACCATTGCTGACCACTGGGATAAGCGGAGGGAGATGTTGGATGAAGGGATGTATATCAGTCTGGTATGAAAAAACTAGTGACCTTCAGTTAAGGTCCTAGTCAATTCCAGTCAAAGTAATGGTAAGAGACCCTGCAGAATCATCCTGATCTAACTTTCCTTCCTCCCACCATCCTGGTAGACTTCTCCAGAGAATAAGGGAGCCTGTTGATAGAATCTAGAGCTTCACAAACTTAAATGTACATAAGAATCATCTGAGGATCTTCTTAAACCGTAAATTCTAATTCAATAGGTCTGGGGCGGGGGGGGGCTTGGTAGTTTGCTTTTCTGACAAGCCTTCAGTTAGTGTCAGCCCTTCTAGACAATGCCCACAATTTATGTGGCAGGATGTAGCCTATTCAGATCAATCTTCTGCCCCAAAAACGAGGAGGATAGATCTGGAAAGGCATGTAGACAATATAGAATATAGATGGGTTATGATCAGTTCTTTGCTGCCTCAACATCATTTCTTCAGCAGTATAACTCTGCATCAGATATAACTATCAGAGCCCATTTATGCTTGTTTTGTTTTTTTTCCCCCCCATCTATGCTTGTTTTAAGCAGAAGCCAGGCAATGATACCAAGGCTTCCAGTGAAGAAGTTAGATAAAATATGATAATCTGAAATGAGAGAGATGAGGAAATATTGTTACTTATTAAGGTAATAATATTTTCCTGGATTTTTTATTTAAAATTATTCCCTGTACCAATGAAATTTGTAGTGGATGAATCTATTCCACTGCCTCAGTCTGATGATATTCATTAACTGTGGTCACTATTATTCAAGCAGTTGTTTCTTTCCCAATTAGTTTCATATTAGAAAGCATTATAGTGATCTCTGATGTCAAATGTAAAACAAATATGGGACATAAAATTACTTCATTTATTTTGAATAAGAAAAAGGATTTTTTTTGTTTGTTTTTAATAAAACTGCAGGTGTATTTTTTTGTTGTTGAGATTATTTGGGAAGTTTTGCCTAATCCTCATATTCCCTAAGGCACTCATGTGAAAACCAGGGCTATCTTAAGCATCCTACTTAAAAAAAAAAAAAAAAAAAAGAACGTTATCATTTTTCATGTTATATTTTATAGTGAAATTACCCTTAGTAAAATTAAAATGTGAAAATTATGACAAGAGAACAGAAATTACAAACAAAATGAATAGAAAATCATTTCTATTCAAAAGAATATATCAAAAAAGGGCCTAGGGAAATGAATGGAGTGGATCTTAATGTTTAATGGTAGAACTAAAGATAATTTAAAAAGTTCCTCCGAAGCTATCAGAAAAATGAGCATTAAAACAATGAAAGATTAAGACAGTTTTAAAAGTGTTAAAAATGTCTGTGAACCATACCAATTGAACCATGCCAATTATAAGAATCCCTAAAGAGAATATAAAAAATCCCACATTTTTCTTATAATCCTGACATTTTACAGCACGCCATAACTGTAAGACCTGTTACGCCAAGCATTGCGGGTGCATCTGCTGGTATCTACATAAGTGTTTTGGATTCCTGAATTTGTTCCATTTCTGGGAGGAAAGGAAGCCCATATACAAATTTTAGAGTCTTTATCCAATAATTAGTTGTGTAATTTTTCAACCAATTATTCAGTCATCCATTATCTCAAAAAAAGCAACAAAATTGGGGTGCCTGGGTGGCCCAGATGGTTGAGCGTCTGCCTTCGGCTCAGGTCATGATCCCAGGGTCCTGGGATCCCACCCCACAACAGGCTTCTGGCTCAGCGGGGAACCTGCTTCTCCCTCTCCCTCTGCCTCTCCCCCTGTTCATGCTCTCTCTCTCTGTATCTCTGTGTCTCAAATGAATAAATAAAAATATCTTTTTAAAAAGCAACAAAATTAATTCAGATTTGTAAAAATTAAGAAATTGAGGGGCACCTGGGTGGCTCAGTCGTTAAGCATCTGCCTTCAGCTCAGGTCATGATCCCAGGGTCCTGGGATCGAGCCCCGCATCGGGCTCCCTGCTCGGCAGGAGGCCTGCTTCTCCCTCTCCCACTCCCCCTGCTTGTGTTCCCTCTCTCACTGTGTCTCTCTCTGTCAAATAAATAAATAAAATCTTTAAAAAAAAATTAAGAAATTGATTTTATAAAGTATGATGTCTCTTTCCACTCTGGTCACTCTATTAGTTTTCCAAGTAAAAAAAAAAAATGCACTTATTTCTCAATCTGAAATGATTAAAAAATAAGATTTCAAAGATTGAGGGTCTAGGTTGTTCTCATTAAAACTTTCAGACTTTATAGCTTCAAAATCTTCTTTTGTAAAAGTGAAAATGGGCCTGTTACAAGAATGCCTTAAAATATGCTGAATAGCTATACCTATGTTCATAAAAACTAGTATGATTGTATATCTAAGGATGTTTCTATATATTTTTTATTAAATTTACTATTTTGGTCAAAGGCTTTAGGGGTGATATATATATAGATATATATAGAAATCCAGGGAAAGTAGATGATTTAACTTATATACCATCTATACACAGTGAAAAAGACATGACCCAGAATAGTTGAAAATTTTTTAGTATATTGTAGCTCCTAGCCTCTGAAACTGATTAGATCTTAAAATTATAACTAGTAATAACAATGATAAGAATAATTAACATTTATTAAACTCTTGCTGTGTTCTGATACCTGAAATTTGTTGTGGGATTTAAGCATAGTAATACAATCTATAATCTTAAATTTTCTTTCAGCTAAAAATTGGACAACACATACATTTATATTTATATACTCTATATGCAAGATTGAGTGCTAGCCACAAACTAGCATGGTAGCATAAATCAAAGCTTAGGACTTTAAAAAAAATTAGAGTGTCTGAACCATATAACTTATTCCTATCAATTTTAAAAGGGATAATGCATTAGATTTTAAGTAATTTCAGAATTGAATATATATTTCTTACTACATTTAATTGATTTAATTCCATCATTTTAAATTTGAGAATATTTTGAATCTTACATATGCCTAGTATGTAAGTCTCTACAAATGAACTTTTCAGTGCTTTTGAGCATATTTAGTTGTACCACTGCCTTTCTCATTAAATGGTGGCCAGTACCATTTTTCTTCTTTTAACATATTGGTAAATAAAATACTTTTCACAAAGATTCAGAAGCCACTTACTAATATGTTGCTGAATTTTCTATTATGCCTTTTCAGTGTATAATCCAGAAAAATGATCTAATTGCAAAATATCTCCAATCATTTTTAAAAATTATACTACAGAAATGTTTATAATGCAAAATTCTATTCTCAGAAATTTGTATCAAGTGGTAAATCTTATATGAAAGATAGTTAAGGAGACACTGCAAAAATACTGCCTAGCTTTTACTCCAGTGTCAGTATAGTTTCTTGATCTTTCTTCTTCCAAGGATGATGTGGAAGGAGGGACCGATTAGATGCCTTCATGCTAAAAATGTCCTGAAGAAGTGTTTTGTTCTGCCAGTATAGGATATAGAAAACAGGTGTTAAATTTTAATGTGCTTTAGCCCCGTTTCATGGGGCCACCATTTCCTTTAAACAACAAACAAGTAAACAAACAGAATGTATCCTCTTCACACAGTTGGATGTTTTTATAATCTCTCTATATATTTTAAATTTTGGGATAGAATTAGAGTATTCCAATTACATCAGTCTTTCCTTTTCCCTTTGGTCCAAATTCTACACCTAAATACTTAAGAATAAATGAATGAATCTCTTAGAAATGAATAGAGAAGTCAAATAACTTGTCCCATGTCTTTTGGGACTAGCACACAGGTGTCCCAACTCCTAGCCCTGTGATAGAAATACTACAAATAGCACACCATTCTTTAACATGATATTGACCTGTAATAAAATTCCTAACCAATGATTGATTATATTACTTAGTACCCAGGTAATTGAATCCACTGTCAATAGTTAGATGTGCTATAGTCTCTAAATCAAACAACCTACACACATCTTAGTATTAATAACCAAAACAAAACCTAAAGGAATTATTTTATTAGTGTAATTTACTTATTGAGTATAAAGGTAAAGATAGGATTGCAATTAATTCAAAATAAGAAGTAAGAATTATACATCCAGGTATCATGATATCAAACACAGTAGAAAAGAGTTGAAAAGTTAAAATGAGGCAAAAGTAACCCCCCGTCAATAAGATAAGATGACTTACTTTCTCAAAAGAAATGAATTACTTTTCCAAAGAACTATAATCTGATTTAATCACAGATTTATAATGCAGCTACTGACACTTACAAGATAAATTATTGTAAAAATAAATACTACAAATTTAGAAGATTATAATGAACAGAATATTGCATTTGTTTTATTTTTATTATTGTGTTAGAATATAATCAAGGTAGAAAACGAAAGGTAACACTCAGTAAATAATGCCATTGTTCTTCTACTAGAGTCCCATAGAAATCTGAAATATTTTTTTCCAATGGAAAAATGTTCTGCTCCTTACTAATACTAAATATGTCTGTTTTTTTTCCTTTTCAAAGATCATAGTTCTACAAAATTGCATACTATCTATATGTAGCAATGAAAGAATATAAAAAATGCAGGTATCTGACTTTTGAGATTATGTAGTAAGGAGTCCATTAATTTTCAAATAAGGAACTTGAAACCAGGAGATGTCTTATGACTTTAAGTTTTAGAAGCTCAGTGATAGTGGGAACAGTTAAAGCTCTTTTCCAAACCTCCAACTGATGGTTGAATTCCCTTTATCACAACTGTGTGATATGGTCAGTTTCCTAACATTAAACGCTGACACCAACACTAAATCTACTACCTTCCAACTGATTTTCTCCTACTAATACCATATATTCTCAGGTTACACTAATAAAGATTCTCTAACATAAAAAGAAAGTCATATGCCTCCTATTTCAGACATATATGCACACACATATGTTGATGTTTGAACAAAATCAAATTCTTTAACCATATATGTGTATATATGGTTAATTTTAATAAAAGGCATTATAAATTCAATAATTTCAAATAGGTGATTTTAGTTGATTAACATGGAAGTTACATGAGTCTTAATAAACATCAATCACCATTTTTTGGTAAGTTTTAAAATACATTTTAGATTTCAAATTGATTTTGAAGATAACAGAATAATGATTGATCTGAAAAATACTGCAGTGCTAATCCCCTACAGTGGTTTAAAACTGCTTTAACAGGGACGCCTGGGTGGCTCAGTCGGTTAAGCATCTGGCTTCGGCTCAGGTCATGATCTCAGGGTCCTGGGATTGAGCCCCACATTGGGCTCCCTGCTCAGGGAAGCCTGCTTCTCCCTCTCCCACTCCCCTTGCTTGTGTTCCCTCTCTCTCTGTGTCTCTCTCTGTCAAACAAATAAATAAATAAAATAAATAAATAAATAAATAAAATAAAACTGCTATAACAAAGATAACAGAAACAAAATGGTTTTTTTAGTGTCCAGGGCATAAAACTGAAAAAAATAAAAAAAAATAAAGGTAGATTGTGGATTTGATTGTTGCCCTAATGAAGTCCTTTCTCTAGACTTTTTCCATATTGTAAAATATTTCCCTAATACTAAAAAAAGCATAAATCAAACCAAAAAAGCAATAAAAAAGTTAAAAACTGTTTAGCATGTGAAAAGCAGAAGAAAACAAATGAAATAGTTATTTGTGCATATGTCTACATGTCTTGCATTTAATGAAATTTAAAAAAAAATATTAGAACATATAGTTTTTATATATTTAAAAATAGCTTTATACATGAAACTACTTCTACTTGAACATGCATTCTTTTATCACTTTTTCCCTCCTGATTTATAATTAATAAAGGAAATCCTCCCAACAAAATGTCTTTAGTTGAATGAGCCAAAATTTACAATATTGCATGTATTCATTCAGTCATACACTCATAGAAATTCCACATGAGTAAAATGCTATTTCTGCCTTTGAGAAGCTCAGAGTTCAGTGAGAGGAATTGACACAAACAACACACCATTATTTAACATTTTCTTAACCTGTATTTATAGACCACAACACATTTTAATATATCTCTATGATAAAATAAAGTTTATATGCTTATTACTGAGATATACCTGTTAAAAAGATCAGGTTAATTTTATAATGTTAAATATGGTTAATAGAAGCACTCATTGCTTAATGGTATGTTGTTATTTAGTATATATACCTTGTAATACATGACAAAATTTATATTTTTATGGCATATACTTTAGGTTTAACATTTCACTGATACATAATTTAGAGTAGGGTCTTATTGTTGGTACTTGCAGTATTTGTTCTTTCAATTTATTTCTAAAGAGATATACATTATGTATTCTTTTTATTGAAATCATAAAAAGATCTAAAGTATGTGTTTACTGTTTAACATAAAGTTTTTTGTGAATTAAAATTTAATATTATTTTCCATTCATTCCTTTTTCTCCTCTAAAATGGATATTCTCCTGGCCTTCTATCTTCCGCATCTGTATTACATCAGAACACATTTTAAAAAGATAGATTTTTTTTCTTCAATTGAAATTGAAAAACAGATGCTTAAAAGAGTAAATAATAATAATAATAATAAAAATGGGTCCCTTTAGAACCAGGAAAATATTTAAAACTCTTTGGTCTGAGGTGATGCTTTTTGAGCTAGGTATTGTTACTGACTTCACCCAACCACATAAACAAGTCTAAATGCAAGCAACTTACATAAACCTTTACACACACACACACACACACACACACACACACACACACACACACACCCCTCTGTAGTTTTCAACTTTCTTTATTCCCAGGTACACTTTATAGAATTGAGCTCTTTTTGACCTTCTGGCCTTTTCTTCTTCAATTTTGGCCTTTGGGTTTACAATTTTTTCTTTATTCTTTAAAGAATTCCAGATTTATGCTAAAACTACCATGAAATCTTCAGGCTCATCTGTAATAGTTGAAGTCACATGTTACAGTGCAGAGGAAAGTAGAGGTAGAATTCCTATTTATAATTCACGTTTGGATTGAGATTATCCAGAACTTTGCCTCAAAATATAAAATGTATATTTTATTAAGAAGAACTTAAGGAAAACAGGAAAATTCACAAAGTGGCAGAACTAAATTTAGAGCAGTTGAATACTGCAGTAGAATCGAACTCTGGCTTACCATGGGGAGGGAGATGTGGAAGAGAAGAAAGCACAATTTTCAAAGGTGGTCTTTCTTTCCTGATAAAGAATCTCAGAGCTATCAAGAGACTGAGCTGTCATCTAGTCCTAGCCTCTTATTTTAAGAGAAAAGCCCGAGGTCAAAAGACAGATTCTTGTTCAAAATCACACAACTAATAATTGCTAAGAATCGGGTCTCTTAAATCCTGCTCCAATGGTCATTTCCTTCCTTTTTTAAACGTAGTAAGTATAATAGTCCATAACTATATATTCTAGTAAATCATAAGACCCTGTCTCACCCTTCTACTTTTGAGGTATTAATAAGAAACAAATCACATAAAAAGTTTCAAAACTAATAAAATACCCGTGATATGAACTACGTGGGTAAAATAGCAAGTAAGAATTAATGAAATGATCATTTTAAGCTATCTAACAAAAATCAGTATTGCTTTTTTCCAATTCATGGCCTGAACAAAACCTAACTGCCTAATGTAATCCCTAGACTGTAAATCTTATAAAAATCAATATGTAAAAATTTCTAAATTATAATTGAAGAAGTTAAGTATATCCCTTGCATTATTTTTCATGCTGGTTTTTAAAAGAAAATAATTGATATTTAAATGTCTCATGAGATCGGGTTGCATAACTTTTTTTTAATTAGTGGGGTTTCAATTAAATAGATTTCCTTTATTTCGCTTGGTGTCATTGTTTATCACTTTTAAAAACTACATAGCGGGCGCCTGGGTGGCTCAGTTGGTTAGCAACTGCCTTCGGCTCAGGTCATGATTCTGGGGCCCCGGGATCAAGTCCCACATCAGGCTCCCTGCTCAGCAGGGGGTCTGCTTCTCCCTCTGACCCTTCCCCTCTCAGCTCTGTCTCCCATTCTTTCAGATAAATAAATAAAATCTTTAAAAAAAAAAAATACATAGCAACTGTAGTTAATCCAATAATTTATACTCTTTTCCTTTATCTAAAATACTTGAAAATTGGTTTTAAAAATATTTCAGTTACTTCATTGAATTTATATTTACCTTTTAGGTAAATACAGTCATATCTATTTTAATACAGTGCACAATGAAATACACCAGCCTCTTATGATACTTTCAATATCATAATATCAAAAACAATAGCAAGTTATTTTAGGTGAAACCCAAATAGTTGTAATTCACTTTTATAAATTTTATAGACCATCATTTCAAAAGCCATGACTTTGAAAATAAATAGTTATTGGCAGAAATACTAAAATATATATTAAGTTTTTCCAATACCATTTTCTTAAGTGTGTCCTAATATTTCACTTAGGCTAAATTACCTAAAAAATTATATTACTTTAAGAACCTAGTTCATTAAATTCTTCCCACTTTTATAATGTCTCAGTATTTTATTTTTCTAGTTTAATTTTTCCATAAAACTTGATGAACTCAAGTTATATAAAGTGTTAACGTTTTGCTCTCATATAAAAACTTGCATAATATTTAAAAACATATCCACACATATATGCAGGATTCTCCCTATAGAACACTTAAAATCCTTCACTACTGCTTGGTATTTTACTACTTAGTGATTATATTGCTGTATTATCTTTTTTATTTTCTTCTGGGTATCTACATCAGGCTTAAGAAAGCAGTTTCTTTAACTTGCATAATTCAATGCTAACAAAATTTGTTAACTTGAATTTTATTTTAAAATTGTATATCCTGATACATGTTTTTGTTTGTTTTCTTAACTAGTGAAAAAGGCCATAGATTTTAAATCTAGAGGATTTAAATTGTTTCCAGGGAAAGACAACAGCAACAAGTTTTCTATCTGTGAGTGTACTCCTTTTTTGTTACTTTCTCTAGTGCAAGAGTGAAGTTTGTGGTGTCTGTGTTGTTTGTGTGTGTTTTATAAAAATGTTTGTGTATTTACCAAATTAACTGCATTAATATCTATATAACATGCATGATTATTATTCAATATTTTCTTGTATTTGAATGTATATTGAGTTAATGGATTAATGTGGTAAACTCCCAAGCTGAGAGGTGGAAAAATTCTCTTTGGGCTAGTATGTTGGATAGCATTCTAGTTTTATAATTCTAGGATGTACGATAAAAAAAAATGAGTGAAATTTCTTAAATTGGTAATTTCTTAAATTGGCGATTTCTTACAGGAATTTTTGTTCAATGTAGTTATTTTTCTAAGGAAAAAATTTCTTTTTATAGCAATTTTTTATTTAAGAAAAAATATATTCTCAATTTGAATTATCCATACCCTTTAAGTCAAGTCTTTTGCAAATTAATTATTAACTATAGAATTAATTTTTGTTTTCTCTTGAAAAATCACAAAATGGCCTGAAATATACACATTTGTATGCTGCCCCAGTACACAATTTTGCTTAATACTCAGGATTTTATAGATCATCTGAAGTTCATCCTTGAATCTCAAATTAAGAATCACTGAATTAGAGCATTCATATATACTATTGTAAACATATAATAAAATTTTTAGGAGAGCTATGCTACTTGTATTTATGTTATAAATCAATAGCAGTTTGTAGGAATTTTCTACCCTATTGTTCATTATATGCATATTTAATAAATTTGGAAAGAAACCATTAATGACACAACATCTGACTTCTAAAATGATATATTGATACTAAATAAGATTAATATAAATAGCATATATTATTTTTAACAGGAATATATTTCTAGCATTATTATTTTTATTCAATTCCAAATAATCTGATAAAATGAGTTTATAGCTATTTCTTTAACAAAGATTATTCATTATAGTTATATCAGAAAAGGATTTTATCTTCATGTTTATTGACTTGTATATATAATGGTAAATGTCAGAAGTTGAGCAATTACATCAATTGTCAAAAAAAACCCAAAAAACTCAGAGCCTATATGTTATCAAACATTTTAAAGTGTCATACTTTTAAAATGTGATTTTACATTTTGTTAGATTTGAAAATACTAAGCCAAAAATAGCAGATATCAGTAGGAAATCATTGATCAAATTAGGTCACCTTTTGCAAAGCCCTAAACAGTTCATTTCAAAGTACTTAGCTGTATAATTATGATTTCTTGTTATATTTTGGGTGTTAAAAACATATTTGTCTGTGTTTAGGGAAAATAAATTTCTCATATATAAATTACTTGATACATTTTGGAAGGACATTCTTCCTATAAAAGAAAATATAAACAGAAAAATTTTGCCAGAAGACTATCCTGGCATACCAAATTTCATCATGTAAATATGAAGTAAAAGTTATATCTTTGCAGACTTACATATTAGGTTTACTACCTTTTTTTCTAATATTTTGTCTAGACAATATATTTATTTTGGAACTCTAAGTTTATAGAATTATAAACTATGCTGGTTCACCTTTTGGCTCATTTGGCTATATAAATGTCATTTTATATGCTACATGCTTCGAGTTTTCAGATGTCCTGGGAAATTCAGGCTATTTATATTAAAATAGCTAAGATTTATCAAGGCATTAGAATGTATGTAACTCTCTATATTTGGTATTTTGCTTTAGTGGACATATTATTTTCGTTGCTCTTGCCTAGGGGTTATGGGAGGTGAGCAAGAAAGGAATTTAGACATAACAGTGTATCTGGTAGGCAAAAAGCCTAATTCTTTTAAAAATATTTTATTTAAAGAATATTTGATTTAAAATTGTCAGGAAAAAAGTTAACGAGGCAAAGGAAGTTAAACATGAAGCAAAAAATGTTAATTTATTTCATATTTTAAAACATAATTTGCATTTATCCATTACATCTTATGTAAAAGATGAAAAATATTCTTGTGCTTTTTTATTTTTATTTTTTAATATAAATAATCACAAATTAAAACTAATTATGTATTGCCAATTTCTTATAGTTACAAAATAACAAATCATCATTATATTGAATTTCATTTCACTACATTTTTTTTCAAATATCTCATAGTTTCAAAAGTACATTCTCTCTGGTTGTTTATAGAAAAGGTTATATTTTAATATTTATCATTATTATTTATTAACAAGTAAGAATTTGAGTCTTCCCCTCTCTGATATCATTTATTCAATGCAGGGCCAAGTAATTTTAAAAGGATAGAATTCTTATACAAACCTTTCAAATGAAAAAACAAAAAACAAACCAAACCTTGTATTTTTTTGAAAAATACAGTCAGTTCTGTTACTGGAACTGCCAGAAGTGAGCATAAGCGAGGACAAGACACGTTGCCAAAGCATGTCTTCCCACAGTAGCACCTTTAAAGTTTAACTAGGAAACAAATTAATAAGAGATCCAGGAAGCAACACAGTAATAAAAAAAAAAAGAGAGAGAGAGAGAGAGGAGATCCAGGAAGCTGCATCAGTGTTCATGGGGAGCATTTGGTTGTTTAAATGCTAATTTCGATTCTTTCTCCAGCTTTAATACCTGACCTCTAAAAGCCTCTATTCATCCCTTGTTTTTCATCAAAAAGTATAGATTTGTCAATAAAGGGGAAAAAGTAGATTTTTTTTAAGGTTTAAAGATAAAAACATTTTTAAAAATATTTTAAAATGTTGAAATTAGTGAACTAGTAGTCTTGCCAACTTTTCTACTAGGGTCTTCTAGAATATTAATGTAGAATTATGAAGAAACTGTGAGCTTCCCATAATGTATTTTTTTCAATTTTATTTTATCTCCAAATCCGTACTTTCATTCATTTCATGTTATTCATTCATTCTTTGATTCTATTTGAGCTACTTCTCCAAGCCAATACCATGCTAGACAAAGAAAGTAAAAGAGGGAATAAAATACAGTCCCAGATGGCAAGGATCCAATATTTTATTGGGAAGCTAGATGAGTTAAGAGGCAATTCTTTGTAGAATATGTAGTATAAAATAACATTCTGTCAACATCCATGATGTTTGAGTTCAGAACAAGATCCAAAACACTGTATTTCATAAGGTGGAATAAAAATTTAAAATCTAATATAAAAGAGTCTAAGAAAGGTGGCAATGTAACCAGCTGGGTGAGGTAATGTGGGGAATTATTTCCAGAATCTACTTGCCTTTATTTATGGAGTAAATTATGTGCCGTATACAATCAGAAACCTCAGAAAACGTGCTTATTATAAACTACCCTTAAGATTGTTGTGAAGATTAAATGAGTTGATATATGTAAAAGATGACTATTTCCTGATGCATACTTATTATATCTTTCTGTTGACTAAGTTTATGTTTTCAAGCTAAAACATGTAATAATATGGTAAATTAATTAAGATTCCTGTACCATATTTATAAACTCATATAAATAAACCCATAAGCCCGTAACTTCAGGGTTATAAGAAATTACAATTCATTTGTTTTTTAAAATCCTGTACCTCCCTTCTTTTATCCACTTTTGTGTGGGGCAAAGAACTCATTTGCATTAATGATAATAATGGGCATAATAAATATCCTTAGAGATCAGAGCAAAAACAGTATTCCCCATAGTGATGCTCTTTTCAAGAGGTAGCACTCAGTCCATGTAATTAAACACTTAAAGAACACTCATGTTCTAACAACTCTGCAGGTTACTATTCAACTATTCAAGTGATAAATCTGTCCAATTGCTTATCTATCCTTATGTAGTGAAGGAAACTATTGAATGAATACTACTAACTTCATTTGAATGTCTTGGTATCACTAGCTATGGGAAGTTATGAAATATTCATATTTCAGAGAAATAAGATATTACACACTTTGTTCTTTATTTTTAAATTTTAAATATTTTCGAAGAATATTAAATACATGTATCATGCAGAAGTTCTCCCCTTCTCTTTACATTTTAAATCAGAAAGTCTTTCCCCTATTGAAGATATCCAAAAACAGTGGTTTAAAGGACACTTCTAAATAGACAAAAAATAACTTAACAATTAAAACCATAAGGACTAGAATTAATTGAAAATGGTAAAAATTATAGATATGCTCTGCATTTTAAGATAAAACATTTGGTTAAGGGTGTTGAATTGTAATTAGTGATGTCATTTTGCCTTGCTGAGCATTCTGGACAGGATGGAGGGCTAGGGTTCAAGAGTAGAATTTTTTGAATCAGTCTGCCAAGGTTTAAACCTAGACTAAGGCACTAACAGTATGACTTTGGAAACATTTTTAACTTCTTCATGACTTAGTTTCTGCACCTGTAGGAAGTATATAATAATAGTAGCTCCTTTTAGAATGTTATGAAGTCGATACGTGTAAAGAATGTAGAATAGTTCCTGACACATAGTACCGTGTTAAGCATTAGCTATTGTTAAAATTCGTATTAACCACAGGTTTACTTTTTGAGGTAATAATGATGATGAAATGGGAAAAAATGAATTTTTATTATTTTTCTTTTCTAATAATGTATTCACAGATCACTTTTATATTAACATATAATCTGTGTTATACATTGTAATAAAGTAGGTAAGCTCAAGTCATGCCACTTCTTTATCTCTAAACCATATCAAAAAATCACATTTAAACGACATAAACTACAACATTTTCAAAAGCCATTTTAAAAGGAAAGAGAGTGCTTCCCATAGAAAGTACTTGATTCATTGAAAACAATATACCAGGTATTGTTGTTAATCAAATGACTAGGGTATATTTACTGAGAGGTTATTAAGCCCTACCTAGGCATTGTGGGTATATTATGTTTTTCTCTTATCTTTATCAAGTATATAATCTCTTTGTATATATGACTAAGGAATGTGAAACTACTAATTTATAATATGATAAAGAATTTTAAAACTAAATATAAAATTTCCCATGTTATATAACAGGGATTAGAATACTATGGTAAAATTAGAGATTGTATTTTGCAGAAAGTGGGACTTGGACTGAGTCTTGAAAATTAGTTAGAATTTTGATAGCTAAGGAGGAAGAAAGGGAAAACATTGAGATAGGAGGAAGTACAAATAAAGCAGGGGTGAGCATGTCTTATGAGTAAAACTGCAGAACAATGAAGAACACGTTGGACTTGAGTTATGGACTAGTGGGAAATACAACTGATACAGTAGAAATCTTGAATCATGGGAGATTTGTACAGTAATAAAAACGGTGTTTGAGGAAGTTTAGTCCTCCTCTAGGACTCAAGATGGATTGGAGGTGAACGATAATGGAGTGCACAAAAGCATCAGTGATCATTGATTACATTGGATCTGAGCATGCACCTCAGATAGCAATGGGAATTTTGGTGGGATTACCTAGTAGTAGATCACTGAAGGAGCAGGAATGGAGCTTGGAAAAAAATGACAAAACGATATATTGGAACTTGTTAGCAAAGAGGTAATTTCTTCAAGCCATGAGGGAAATATAAAATATGGGGAACTGTAGGCCAATGCCTTCGAATTTTTCCACCATAAAGTAAAAGAGTAGTCAAAAGTAAGAGAATGGGCCAAAAACAAAACCAAACAAAACAACCCAGAAAGGTAAAGAGGAATGAAGTAGCAAGTCATCAGACCAAGAAAAGTGAAACTATCATATATTTTGCAGAGATTGGTGAATATGTAATAAAGTTGCCAATAAGGATATTGGTTGGGGATATTTAGGAAAGTGATTTTAAAAGAATGAAGGGCACAAATGCAAAATTTCATATCTAATTGAAAATATGATTTTACCAGAATTATGACTATTGGGACATTATCTGATAGTTACTTTGTTATCTGATAAGTCATTTTGAACATATTGATCAATCTGAACTAAATGATGCAGAGATCCAGCAGTTCTCAACATTGACTTTACCTTAGAATCACCTAAAGGGTTACTGAAAAACAAAATAAACACAAAACTGATGCTCAGGGTCCTGCCCTAGAGTAATTGTGTCAGAATATCTAGGCGTAGAAACACACATCTTCATTATTTAAAGAAAGTTCCACAAGTGGCTCGGATCCACAGTGTAGGTTGGGAAACATTACAAAGTTTGGATTTTTTTTCCTCTGTGGAATCTCTGCTCAGGTTCTATTCTTTTCTCAAAAAGCAGATAAGTTAATGAAGAGCAAAATAACAGTTATTCTCTAGTTCATTAAGAGACTGAATTTATGAAATAATATCACTCACATATATCAGAACTATCAGGTTCCCATTAAGATACCTATCTTGGGGATTTAGTTACCCACTGTGATCACATTCATTGAAAATATTAATGAATCTTTCATTAATTGAGTGTCCTGGAGAAACTGCTGAAAATGTGTATGATGGCAAGGAAAACATAATCATATCTATTGCTACAGGGAAAAGCCATTATTTTGGTTTTCAGCATTATATCATAATTCACTGACATGTATGGTAAGAGGAACCATAGTCTTACTTTAATATTGGTAGAGCACACTGCTTCATTATATGCCAAACAGGAAGTGCTAACAATCTTAAACTTTTCCCATAGGGTCTTGTTTTTCTATTGGAACTTTAAAAATAATAGGTACCCAAATGATACTGTCATAACTGGTTATAACTGCTTTACTGCCAATAATTAATGGAAACTCTGGCACTGATACCCTGGGAATGCATTTCCAGAGATTTCACAATTTGGTAGGAATTAAAAATAAAGTGTTAACTGTCAAAGTGTTAATATTCAGAATAGTATGTCATTGAAGATGAATATCAAACTTACAGGTCCACTAATAGCAAAAATGCTTTGTCTTTGTTACTGGGTTATAAAATTATATTTAATCTTTCTACATTTAAACTATAGTGATTATAAAAAATGTAAGAATATATTTTATGTACATTTTTCAATTAACATTTTTCTTGATTTTCTAATCATGTTTTGATTCTTTTTTTTTTTTCCTGTTGTTACAGTAAATGAGGGAGGTATTAAAACAGCTTCCAATCTATGCCCAGATCCAGGAGAACCAGAAAATGGGAAGAGAGTTGGATCAGATTTTAGGTAATATTTTGTATTGCTATTTCATTATTTTGTCAAAGTTTATTTTAACTTAAAATTTAAAAGTAACTAACAATATGGAGAATGAAGACTGGGTGATTCAAAACAATGGCAGCTAGATTTTATTTATTTGTTACTATTAATATTTCATTAGTTTAAAGTGTTTAAATAACATACCAATTTTATTAGGATACTTTTTTGGAGTTTAAACAATCTATTTCTTGCCATATAGTAAGTGAAAAATCATGGGCTTTGGATTTGAAAGACATGAGTTAGAATTCAAATTCTGCTTAATAGTTATCTGATCTCAAGTAAGTAACTGAATCCTGTCTGCCTGAGTTTCCTGTTCTATAACATGTAAATCAAATTTAGCATATCTAGTGGTGAGTTTCAAATGAGGTACAGCCTGTGAAACCTTCCTGCGAATGTTATAGAAATATTTTATAAGTATTTTTCAGAAGTAGACATAACTGAATATATCTCCATCTTGAAATTAGTATTTATTTTATTCAAAATTAACAACCAAGAGAATGCATGTAGTATACTGTGGTAGGCATTAATTTGAATAACTATCAAACAATATTTTTTAAAAATCTTGAAATTTTAGTAGACCTTCTTATAGCATTTCATAAATAAAAGATATAAAAAATGCTTTAAAGTATTAACTGATAATGTAACTAACATTCACAAATACTTGTTTTTACAAAGTATCCATGATACATAATTTTTTATAAAATTATTGATAATGATTATACACCTACCACACATTTATAATTATTACTTCTTTTTATTATTTTTATAAAGGACTAAAGAATATCCTGTGGGAGGGGGTGGGGGGGTAGATAGTTCTTAGAATAGAGACCTATGGGAATTTTATCCCCATGGATATTTCAAGATGACTTAAAGTTACATTTTGCTATACATGGACAGGAAGAAAAAATAGTGTGATTTCAACATAAATACAATTGTAATTTTCTTACAATTACAGAACTTTATTTAACCAGCCCCATAATTAATGTATATGAAAATGTTTGAAGAAAAACACTAGAGAGAAATTTAAAAGATCTGAGATCTAGTCAAACTCTGATCTTAATAAATTGACTTTATTAAAAATCAACTAAATCTCTCAGCTTCAATAATTAAAAGTGATATTTTGTAGACTACAAAGTGATAAGCAATTTACTATGTGTTTTTTATGTCTTTTTAATTTATTATAAAATATATGGTATTTATTATTTTATTCCCACTTTACAAATGAGACTAAAGCTCTGTTTAACCAGGTAATAATATGATGGAACTGAAATTTGAACTTATTACTTCCTGATTCCAAAATCTGACCATTTATTCACTAAATTACATTATGCTTTGAAGTCAACAAACTTCATTGAAATCCCATTCTTGCCATTCACTACTTGTGTTCTCCAAGAGTTTATTTTCTGAGATCTAAAAATGAGAATAGTACTGTTTCATAGAGTTAAGGAAATAAACTGATGTATGCATGTAATAATTATAGAGCTTGAGACAAAGTAAGTATTCAGTTAATGCTGGTAGCTATTACAGTATGATGTGAATTACAGAATAATCATTATGAATATTTACTTGGTCCCACTTTTTACAAAACTATATGGCTTTATTGGAAATAGACTTAATATGGTGAGTTTAATTACTTTCAGGTGTCATGGCTTCCAATTATAAGATTATTTTGTAATCATATTGCAAGCACCATGATAGATATTAGGCATCAAGAAGCTCACAGTCAGGGGACCCCGGGTTGCTCAAACAGTTGAGTGTCTGAGTCTTGATTTCAGCCCAGGTCATGATCTCAGGGTCAGCCCCATGTTGGGCTCCACACTCAGCGGGCAGTCTGCTTGAGATTCTCTCTCTCCATCTTCCCCTCCCTCCCACGTGTGTTCTTTCTCTCTCAAATCTTTAAAAAAAAAGAAGCTCACAGACTAAAACATAATCATTATAATTTAAGAATGTGTGAAATGTTACAAACACACAGAGGAGGTATGGCATTTTTGGAAGCTAGGAGAAAGGGTCATAGGAAGTTAACATTGAGCTAGGTCTTAGAGGATAATTAGAATGTGTTATAGAGATGAAGAGAAATCCAGTGAACATTTATGTATTCATTATCTACATGTATTATTTGCCTAATATGTTCCTGGTCCTGTACTAGGAAATAATAAAACATACAAAAGCAGACATAGTACATGGTCCCCATAGTTCTTAGAATTTAATGGCAGAAAAGACAGTTAAATGTCACATGCATTTGTAATTAAAATTTAGGACAGTACTGTGAAATAAAAAAATATATATAATAATAAAAAACCAAGCTTCTGTAAGAGAGAATAAAAGTGTGGAAGTCCAGAGTTTTGAGGAGAAAAATGAAGAGTTCACTTTTGAGATTTTAAACTTTAAATGACTTAGAGATTTCCACACAGATATGTTAAGTTTGTAGTTGAACGTATTTGAAATTCAGAGATAGTCAGGGACCATCAGCATGTAGATATTATAAAGAATATTAAAGCAGCATGATAGATGACATCATTTAGACTTTATAGAAAGATGAGACAATCTATGACCTAGTCCCAAAGATCTATGCTATTTGATGATATGATGGAATACAAGGAGCTATCAAACCATGCTCATGAGTGGTGACAAGAATAGGAGTGAAACAAAAGAAGGAAGTTCTTGAAAAGAGGGTGAGGACTGTTAAATGCTATTGAAAAACTGAGAATGAGAGGACGGAAGACTGTCTCTTAAATTTGACAGCATGAAGATTATAGATAAGAGTGATTTCATTGGAGTGACAAAGGTTGAAAAAAATTGAAATCGCATGAAGAGACACTTCAGATAGGTAATAACTATCATCAAATTACATAAAGCAGAAGAATATTGGAGGCAGTTTTATAGTCTGTTTTCTTTCATCAATGTCTGGTAGTTTTCAATATACAGGTCTTTCACATCCTTGGTTAAATTTATTTCTAGCTATTTTTTGATGCAGTTGTAAATGGAATTGTTTTCTCTATTTTTCTTTCTGGTAGTTTGTTATTAGTGTATCCTACAAAATTCCTGAATTTATTAGTCGAACAGTTTGTTAATGCCATATTTAGGGTTTTCTATATATGATTTTATGCCATCTGCAAATAGTGAAAGTTTTACTTCTTCCTTTCAATTTCTATGCCCTTTATATCTTTTTTTGCCTAATTGTTCTGGCTAGGACTTCCAATATGATGATAAATAGAAGTGGCAAGTGTGGGCATCCTTGTCTTTTTCCTAATCCTAGAGGAAACACTCTCAACTCTTCACTGTTGAATGTCATATTGGTTGCGGGCTTGTCGTGTATGGCTTTTATTATGTTGAGGTATGCTTCCTTTATACCTGCTTTGTTGAGGGTATTTTATCAAGATCGTGTCCATAGCCTGTGTTCTCTGAGAGCAGTTCCACAGACCAGCAGATGTGGGCCAAACCCAAAGCCCTCCCCTCAGGCCATAGCTCCAGAAAAGGTAAAGAGGACTCCTTTATAGAAAGATTAGGGGTTGTGCCTCAGTCCACAGTTTGCACAGTGCCTGGGGTGGTAGCCTGCCAAGAAATGTTTCTCTGATTGCCACAATCCTGTGGACCCAGTAATGAAACCACCCTCTGCCTTAGCCACCAGAGAGCCAGGCAATCAAGGAGTGTACCCTTAGCGGTAACCACAAAAACCCAGACACCAAACAAACAAACAGAAAAACAGGGCACTAAATGTATGTAAAGCTCCCCTCCAGGAGACTCTAGTGCCCTGGAGCATGGCAGAGGGTGAGTGCAAAGATCACATCTGACCTCCAAAGTTTCTGGAAAGGACCCAAATGTGTGTTTAATTAACATCAAGCCCCTCAGTTCCTAGTCATGATGGTTAGCTAATTGGCCTGCTTCACAGAAAGACCTGTTTCTATTGTCTCTTGCTGTGCCTTGGGGTGGTAGCTGTTTAGGAACACTTTCTCCATTGGTTGTAGTCCTGTGGGACCCACAAATGTAAGTCCCACTGTCCATAAGAGCCAGGCAATGTAGAGATGTCCCCTGGCAGCAGTCACAATATAGGGGTGCCAGACAGGGGTGTAAACTTCTTTCTGAGTGGCACCCTTAGAGTCTCGTGGGACCAGAAATGCAAGCTCCCTTAGCCTCCAGAACCATTCGGTTAAGAAGTATTTCCCTGGATGATAACCACAAAAGTCAGGGTGCCAGATGCCTGCCTGTAAAAGCTCCCTTCTGAGAAATACTAGTGCTCTGGAGCACAGCAAAAGGAGAGTGTGAAGATGGCCCCTGCCAATCTCCGTCCAGGAGGGTATTCCAGCAAATTCCTAGATGTATGTGTTAAATTAGATGCCTGCTCTTCAGGCTGATACTTTAATAAAGCAAGTGAGCCTTTTTCACTTTAAATCTGGTCACCAGTAGCTGCCTCTGACCTGGGCCTTGGGGCAGGTGAATCAGCACTTGCAAACTTTAAGAGCTACAGTCTTGCAGGTCTCAGGATGCAAGCCCCATTGGTTTTCAAAGTTAGATGTTTTGGAGGGCCTCATCGCTCAAGTGCATGTGTTAAAAATGGGGTGCCTGATGTGAGGTTCAATCTTTAATCCTCAGGGATAAGCTCTGGGTTTTGTTTCTTCTGTGTGAGTTGCTGCACTAGGGGTAGGATTTATTGTGAGATTGTGTCCCAACTTCTCATATCCTCTTTGATGTGAATTTCTTCTTGTTTGCATGATGTGTAGTGGTCACTTAGCCAGCCTTTAGGTTTGTTGTTTTTTTTTAAAGAGGAAATTGTTCCATATGTAAAGAGGAAATGTTCCATATGTAGACTCAGTGCGTCCTTGGGAGGAGGTGAGTTCAGCATCTTCCTAGTTCACGGTCTTGAACCAAAACTCTCAAGGAAGGTTTTAATTGAAATGGAGTATTGGGCATAGAATATCTTTGGAAATAGGGTCAACAGAACTTCCTTATGGGTTGACTATGGAGGAATACAATTGAGAATAGTTAATAATTCTACAAAGAGCCTTTTATAAAGAAAAGGATAGTGTAGTCTGCAGCACATGCAAGTCCTTTCTTCTGTTTCTACATTTGGTTTATCAGTAATTTGATAGATCTTTTCCTTCTTTCTCCTACCCCAAATTTCTTGCCTGTCTCTTATGTTATTCATATTGTTTAAACAAAAAAGCTTATTATTCAGACATCTCTTCTTGTGTTTTGTTTCTTATTTTTTCTCTTATTCTCACTTTATTTCATCTTATAATCCATCTCATATTTAGGTGAGTTCAGTTGCTCCACTTTGCCTAGGTCATATAGCATTTCCATTATAATAATGGAATTTTATTTTTAAAAAATCACATATACTCAATAAACAGTATTTTACTACGGAAGTTATAGAATACTAAATCTGAATATTCAAATGCAACATGAGAAAATCTGACAGATCTGACATTGAATTTTGCTTTTATGTGTTTTTTTATCGTTAATAATGACACTAGAAAGTATTCTTTTTTTTTTTTTTTAAAGATTTTATTTATTTATTTGACAGAGAGAGACACAGCGAGAGAGGGAACACAAGCAGGCAGTGGGAGAGGGAGAAGCAGGCCTCCTGCCGAGCAGCGAGCCCGATGTGGGGCTTGATCCCAGGACCCTGGGATCAGGATCTGAGCCGAAGGCAGACGCTTAACGACTGAGCCACCCAGGCGCCCCCTAGAAAGTATTCTTAATATTTCATTTTATTATAAATTTTTCAAAAAATATTTAATAATATGTAGAACAAAATACATGAAATAATCTCATTTTTATAGATTTGGAATTAGTATACATCAAGTATTCCCACATTGCTTAAGCCAAGATACTTGCCTTATCTATAAATAGTTTTATTCATCAAAAATTATTTTCTAGTTGGAATATTTTAATGTATTTCTAAACATATATATTTTAAACTGTATTTCAGTCAAAGATTACCATAATTTAAATTATTTGTGGCCTCTATTTCTTGCATCACCTTTTCTTTTTAGTGTTTTTATCATAACATTGCAAAAACAACTTGTTTTCCCCCCCAGTAATGAGGAGACCATGCGAATAAAGTAGACAAAGTACAGATAAGTGCTAAGTTTTCAGAAAGTACGCACAGTGTAAGTGCTAAGTCTTGTTATTTGTGTTATTTATTTTTTACACAGCCTACCCATGTTGAGTATTTCTTTTTAAGATTTTATTTATTTATCTGAGAGAGAGAATGGGAGACAGAGAGCATGAGAGGGGGAGGATCAGAGGGAGAAGCAGACTCCCTGCTGAGCAGGGAGCCCGATGTGGGACTCGATCCCAGGACTCCAGGATCATGACCTGAGCCGAAGGCAGTCACTTAACCAACTGAGCCACCCAGGCGCCCCATGTTGAGTATTTTTATAAATCACATTTTTCTAAATATCCTATTAGCTTAGATAACACAATTGAAGTAACTTTTAAAACTCTAGCCCCACTACTTCTTCTACATATTTATACAACTTAAAATACACTTTTTTTATAGGAGCTAGTTTTAATATGGTAATATTGTTCTGAGCAATCTGGGCTCCAAGCAACAATAGAACATTTATGCTTCCATACTCTTGTTTTCAGACCTGGGTAATGTCTTTTAAAAATCTTCTCAAAGATGCCAGAAACATCTTTCCACATGGACAACAGTATAAGTCTTAGTTGCATTAGTCTCAAAACATAATGTGAGAGGAAGGTTGCAGTGTAGGTTTACTCAGCAATCTTTTCTTAGGCATCTAAACTATTTTTGGCTTGGTGATGAAAAAAATGATAAGATGGTATCTGCCTTCAAGAAATAGAATAAATTCCAGTATGGTGATATGAGAAAGCACACAAGTGAATATCATTCAAGTCATATGAGCCAAGAGAACATGGATATAAATTACAGGAAAATAAGGAATATGAAAATCCATTTGAAGAATGGATAGGATTCTTATAGGAAAAGATTGGCAGGATCACATTCTAGAAAGAGAGAATAGCATGTGCTGTATTGCTGAGCTGATAAAGGGTAGAGGCATTTGGAAAAACAGTTTGCCTTAAGCAACTGGTTATTTTAAGAGAATAGTAGCTTTTTTTAAAATCTCTTTTTAAAAATACACTTCACACAACTAAAATGATCTATTTTCTGTAAGAGGCATGTCTAGCATTCTGTAACACAATATGGCAGAATTGGAAATATAATGTCAGAAAGTTAGGTTTGGACTGTATTAAGAAGGAACTTAAATGCTAGAATGCAAATGTATAAACAAAAGGAAAAGAGCACCAAATTGCAAGCTATAAGCTCTGGGTTCAGGCCTACCTTATTACGGCTAAGTGCACAAACTTCTGGTATACAGGTTTACTCATTAGCAAAATAGGAATATACCATGTATAGTTTATTAAAAAGATTTTTTATTTATGTATTTGAGAGAGCAAGAGAGTGAGAGACTGAGGGTGGGGGGAAGGAACAGAGGGAGAAGAGGGACAAGCAGACACCTCATTATGGAGCTCGATGTGGGACTTGATCTCAGGACTCTGAGACCATGACCTGAGCCAAAACCGAGTCTGACATTTAACTGACTGAGCCACCCAGGCACCCCAACACATATAATGTTTTAATGAGCAACAAAATAATAGTTGTGAAAGTGCTTTTAAGCTATGGTATTTCTGTGTGTAATAATTGATATTATATCCCTTCTTAATTCCATGAGCTATGAAGAGATTCAATATTTTTTTTTCTTTTAGAGAGAGAGAGAGAGAACGCATGTTGGGGTTTAGGGAGGGGAGAGAGAGAGACTGAATCCCAAGCAGTCTCCATGCTGGAGTCTGAATCCCTAGCTCCAACATGGAACTTGATCTCATGACCCGGAGATCATGACCTGAGTCAAAATCAAGAGTAGGACACTTAACTGACTGAGCCACCCAGGCACCCTGGAGATACACGTTTTTTGATTGAGGGTAATATAGCAGTAGCTATGCAATAAAAATCTTTACCTGAAAGCTAAGTTTAATACATCTTGTAATAGAATAGGAAACCATTGCAATTGTCCAGATGAGAAATTTTAAGGACGTAAAGTAAGATGGAGACAATGAGAATTGAAAGGAATCAATTAATGAAATTGAAGAAGTAGAATCAAAGGGTTGCAGGATTGGGGAAAAGATGAAGATTTTAAAATCTGAATGCATTTGAAAAATCATATTAAATTAGGAGGAGAAAGGTATCCAGGCATTTATTGAGCTCCACTTTAGCCTGGGTACTTTACCAGGCAATTTTATAACTGTTAGATATCTAGTCCTTTGCTATAGCAGTATAATTTGATGTCATTCTATTTTTATTAAAGAGGAAACAGATCTTTGGAGAGAATAAATAGCTTCTCCATGTCAAATAAAAAGAATAACAGGATTTAAAATTAAGTTCATTGAATTCCAAATTCCATATTCTTTCACTTGTAATAATGTATGCTTGTTTTAGAGGAAAGACTAGTTCAGTTTCTTAAAAGTAAAAATAAAGATCCAAATCTCTGAAGAATGAAAATGATAAAGACCTAAAAAAAAGGAAAGTCATGATTATTGAAGCCTTCAAGAGGTAAGGATATTCCTAAAGCAGAATATATAGTAGAAGAGGAGAGTTTTGAAGAAGGAACATGGAGCAAAGCTTATTTTTTAGGGAATGGGAGGAGTATGGATTCAAGAAAAGAGTGAAAAATAGGTGGTAGAATGACTAGATTCAGAGAAACCAAGATATTCCTTAGCTACTAGATTCAAAAAAGAGGTAATAATGGTGACAGAAGAGTTGAGGGAAATGAGAACAGAGAAAATTAATTTAGGGATGGAGAAGTCATTGGTAACTTAAGAGATGATGCAAAAAGTCAGAGTACACAATATTAGGAGGAGTGACTGGCTGGCTCAGAGGAGTGTACGACTCTTGATCTCGGGGTTGTGAGTTCAAGCCCCACACTGGGTGTAGAGACTACTTAAAAATAAAATTAAAAAAAAAATTATCAAAACAATAGGGAATTGCTGTGTCATAAGGAAGGAAGTGCCACAGGTGTAGGCTATTCTTTAGAAGATTTTTGTGGGGATAATGGAACACTTCTGGGAGCTCCTATTTATTAATGATCTCTTTGCAATTACCAAAGTAAAACATACAAGTGAATATATTAGCGTATTTAGAAAGCTCATTTTAGGAGAACAGATGAAGGTGGGTCCACATTCAAAAGTGTGATGGATTTATATCATGTTAGTCAGCTTTTCTTGAAAATAGTTTTTTTTTTTTTTAAAGATTTTATTTATTTATTTGAGAGAGAGCACATGAGAGGGGGGAGGGTCAGAGGGAGAAGCAGACTCCCCGCTGAGCAGGGAGCCCGACGTGGGACTCGATCCAGGGACTCCAGGATCATGACCTGAGCCAAAGGCAGTCACTTAACCAACTGAGCCACCCAGGCGCCCGAAAATAGTAGTGTTTTAATATTACCAGATGAGAAGCATGAACCCTGCTGTTTCATTACTAAGCTATACCAGTGTTTTAATTATCAAAATAAAAACCCAAATTTTGGAGCCAAAATTTTTCTTTGTTTTCAAAGAGGAGGCAAATTTCTGTCCCTGTCTAGTGACATCTCTTTAAAGGGAAGGCATCAGACAAGGCCTTTCCTGCAGAAGGAAAGTCTGTGTAAGGTAAGGTTCCAGAAGCTGAGCCTTCCCAGACATTTGGTTATCATTTTAAGAGACATTTAAAATTTTAATTTATTTTTCAGCATAAAAATCGCTGGCAGTTTCTGTATCTTTTTGGCAGCATTTTTCCATTTGAAAGCCTGTTATGCTCCATAGACATTTCAAATTAGGAAAAAGACTTTTAGCATTTCAAAACACAGCTGTTAAGAGTCTCACCTTGGATATTAGCACACAAAATGGTAGGCAAATCATAGCATGTCCCATAAGATATCTTACTTCTCCAAGGATTTTCTTATAATTTCCTCAGTAATTATAAAAATATTGATTATGTGCAAACAAGAATATTTCTGCGTTAACAACTGCTGCCTGTAAGTCATTTAGTTTTATGGTGAGTCTGAAGTCCTACTATTAGGTTATGTGATCAGAGGAATTAATGAAAAAAATGTTAAAGTAGTAGCTATATATATAAAGGTAATAATCTCAGTGGTAATGTTAAATGTATTGTCATAGATTCTGCAATATGGTAATAGTGGTGCATAATTCACTTAAAACTTTAGTTTAAAAGTTTAAAAAATAAGCATCATTGGAAAAATCTGGTATTAGTTACATAATAATAATTTAAAAAAAACTATAAATTGTAACAGCATCAACCTAAAATGTGAGGGGGGGGTAGTAAAAGTGTAAAGTTTATGAATTCTATTGAAGTTTTGAAGGTAAATTGTTATTGTTTAAAATAAGGTATTATAAGTTTTAGATATTTTGTGTAAGCCTCATGATAACCAAAAGGGGAAATCCTGCAGTAATTACACAAAAGAGCATGATCAAGAAGTCAGAGCATGTAGATACCAAAATACATCAGAACACACCAAAAAAGACAGCAGGATAAGAAACAAGGAACAATAGATCTACAAAACAACCAGAAAACAATTAACAAAATAACAATGGTAAGTCCTTACCTATCCATAATTATATTAAATGTAAATGGATTAAGTTCTTCAATTATAAGTCATAGAAATGGTTGAACAGACAAAAACAAACAAGAGCCAACAATATGCTCCCTGAGACTCACTTAACCTTAAAAACAAACATTGATGATAAATGACTCAGTACATAAAGAATATATAACAATTGTAAATATTTACAAATTGGACCACCTAAATATATATAAAGCAAAAAGTAACATAGCTCAAAGGAGACATAAATAGTAATACAATAACAGAGACTTTAAAATCCCATTCTTAACAATGGATACAGCAACCAGACAGAGAATCAATAAGGAAACAGTGGATTTAACAACACTGTAGAGCAAATGGACCTAACAGACATATACAGAACATTCTAGCCAATGAAGAATACATATACTTAAGTGAATATGGAATATTTTCCAGGATAGACCATATGTTAGGCCATAAAATGAGTCTTAGCAAATTCAAGAGGATTGAAATAATGCCAGATATCTTTGCTGACCACAATGACACAAAACTAGAAATTGATGATGAGAAAAATGGAAAATTCACAAACACATGGAAATTAAACAACACTCTCCTTAACAACCAATTAAATAAGAAGTTACAGGAGGAAGGGAACCTGGGTGGCTCAGTTGGTTAAGCATCTGCCTTTGGCTCAGGTCATGATCCCAGGGTCCTGAGATCAAGCCCCGCAATGGGCTCCGTGCTTGGCAGAGAACCTTCTTCTCCCTCTCCCTCTGCTGCGCCCCCTGCTTGTGCTCTCTCTCTCTCTCTCTCACTCTCTCTCTGTCAAATAAATAAATAAAATCTTAAAAAAAAAAAGTTACAGGATGAATTAAAAAGTTTTGTGAGAAAAACAAAACTGGGAAACAACATTCCAGAACTTATGAGATACAGCAAAAACAGTTCTAAGAGGGAAGTTCTTGCAATAAATGCCTACATGAAGAATCAAGAAAGATCCCAAATATACAACCAAACCCTCCACCTTAAGGAACTAGGAAAAGAAGAGCAAAGTTAGCCCAAAGTTAGAAGAAGAAAGGAAATAATAAAGATGAGAGCAGAAATAAATAAAATAGAAAACAGAAAAATCATAGAAAAGACTAACCAAACTAGGATTTAGTTCTTTGAAAAGATAAACAAAACCAGCAAGGCCTCAGCTAGACTAACCAAGGTAAGAAAGGAGAGAGGACCAAAACCAAAAAAAAATTATTACTGAAAAAGGAGACATTACAATTGATAATAAAGAAATTCAAAGGATCATAAGAAGCTACTTACTATGAACAATTATATGCCAATGAACCAGAAGACCTAGAAGAAATAGAAAATTCTAAGAAACATACAACTTACCAAGACTGACTGAGGAAGAAATAGAACATCTAAATAGACCTATTTTAATAAGGAGATTGAATCATTAATTAAAAATCTCCCAACAACAACAAAAGCCTGTAATTAGATGGCTTTACTGGTGAGTTTTGCCAAACATTTAAAGAAGAATTAACACTGGTGTTTCTCAGACTCTTCCAAAAAATTGAAGGAGGAGACATACCCAACTTCATTTTATGAGGCCAGAAACATCCTAATGCCAAAACAGAAAAGGACACTAGTAGAAAAGAAAACTATTATAGGTCAATATCCCCAGTGAATATAGATGAAAAGATTCTCAGTGAAATACTTACACACCAAATTCTGCAGCACATTAATGGGATCATTCACCATGACCAGATTGGATTTATCCCTGGGATGCAAGGATGGTGAAACATAGACAGATCAATCAATGTGATGATATCACACTAGCAGAATGAAAGGGAAGAATCATAGGATCATCTCAGTAGGTACAGAAAAAGCAACAAAATTCAACATCTGCTCATGATAAAAACTTTCAACAAAGTAGGTTTAGAGGGAACATACCTCAACATAATAAACACCATATATGAAAAATATTCAGTGGTAAAAAACAGAAACAAACTCAGTTTGTTTCCTGAGATTAAGAATTCCTCATATCAGTGAGGTCATATGATACATGTCTTTCTCTGTTTGACTTATTTCACTCAACATAATACCCTCCAGTTCCATCCACGTCATTGCAAATGGCAAGATTTCATTCCTTTTGATGGCTGCATAATATTCCATTGTATATATATACACCACATCTTTATCCATTCATCTGTTGATGGACATCTTGGCTCTTTCCACAGTTTGGCTATTGTGGACACTGCTGCTATAAACATTGGGGTGCATGCACCCCTTCTGATCTCTACATTTCTATCTTTGGGATAAATACCCAGTAGTGCAACTGCTGGATCATATGGTAGCTCTATTTTCAACTTTTTGAGGAACCCCCATACTGTTTTCCGGAGTGGCTGCACCAGCGTGCATTCCCACCAACAGTGTAGGAGGGTTCCCCTTTCTCCGCATCCCCGCCAACATCTGTCATTTCCTGACTTATTTATTTTAGCCATTCTGACTGGTGTGAGGTGATATCTCATTGAGGTTTTTGATTTGGATTTCCCTGATGCCAAGCGATGTTGAGCACTTTTTCATGTGTCTGTTGGTCGTTTGGATGTCTTCTTTGGAAAAATGTCTGTTCATGTCTTCTGCCTATTTCTTGATTGGATCATTTGTTCTTTGGGTGTTGAGTTTAAGAGTTCTTTATAGATTTTGGAGACTAGCCCTTTATCTGATATGTCATTTGCAAATATCTTCTCCCATTCTGTCGGTTGTCTTTTGGTTTTGGTGACTGTTTCTTTTGCTGTGCAAAAGCTTTTTATCTTGATGAGGTCCCAATAGTTCATTTTTGCCCTTGCTTCCCTTGCTTTTGGCGATGTTTCTAGGAAGAGGTTGCTGCAGCTGAGGTCAAAGAGGTTGCTGCCTGTGTTCTCCTTTAGGATGTTGATGGACTCCTGTCTCACATTGAGGTCCTTCATCCATTTTGAGTCTATTTTTGTGTGTGGTGTAAGGAAAGGGTCCAGTTTCGTTCTCCTGCATGTGGCTGTCCAATTTTCCCAACGCCATTTGTTGAAGAGACTGTCTTTTTTCCATTGGATATTCTTTCCTGCTTTGTCAAAGATTAGTTGACCATAGAATTGAGGGTCCATTTCTGGGCTCTCTATTCTGTTCCATTGATCTATGTGTCTGTTTTTGTGCCAGTACCATACCGTCTTAATGATGACAGCTTTGTAATAGAACTTGAAGTCTGGAATTGTGATGCTGCCAGCTTTGCTTGTCTTTTTCAACATTCCTCTGGCTATTCGGGGTCTTTTCTGGTTCCAAACAAATTTTAGGATTATTTGTTCCATTTCTTTGAAAAAAGTTGATGGTATTTTGATGGGGATTGTTTCAAATGTGTAGATTGCTGTAGGTACCATTGACATCTTCACAATATTTATTCTTCCAGTCCATGAGCATGGAATGTTTTTCCATTTCTTTGTGTCTTCCTCAAATTCTTTCATGAGTATTTTATAGTTTTCTGAGTACAGATTCTTTGCCTCTTTGAAACAAACTGAGGGTTGCTGGAGTGGTGGGGGGTGGGAGGGTTGGGGTGGCTGGGTGATAGACACTGGGGAGGGTATGTGCTATGGTGAGTGCTGTGAAGTGTACAAGACTGTTGAATCACGGATCTGTACCTTTGAAGCAAATAATACATTATATGTTAGAAGAAGGAGAAGGAGAAGGAGAAGAAGAAGAAGAAGAAGAAGACGAAGACGAAGGAGAAGGAGAAGGAGAAGGAGAAGGAGAAGGAGAAGAAGAAAGCAGGAGGGGAAGAATGAAGGGGGGGAATCAGAGGGGGAGATGAACCATGAGAGACTATGGACTCTGAAAAACAAACTGAGGGTTCTAGAGGCGAGGGGGATGGGAGGATGGATTAGCCTGGTGATGGGTATTAAAGAGGACACATTCTGCATGAAGCACTGGGTGTTATATGCAAACAATGAATCATGGAACACTACATCAAAAACTAATGATGTAATGTATGGTGATTAACATAACATAAAAAAATTAATACTCAGAAATTAGTTTCATTTCTGTACACTAATAAAGAAGTATCAGAAAGAGAAATTAAGAAAAGAATTCCATTTGCAATTTCACCAAAAAGAATACAATACCTAGGAATAAATTTACCAAGGACGTAAATGACTTGTACTCTGAAAACTGTAAAACATTAATGAAAGAAACTGAAGGCAACAAACAAATGTGAAGATGTTCCATATTCCTGGATTGGAAAAATTAATGTTAAAATGTCCATACTGCCTAAAGAAATCTACACGTTCAGTGCAATCCCTACCAAAATACCAACAGCATTTTTCAAAGAACTAGAACAAATAATACTAAAATTTATATGGAATCACAAAAGGCCCCAAATAACCAAAGCAATCTTGAGAAAGAAAAGCAAAGCTGGAAGTGTCACAACTCCAGATTTCAAGATATACTACAAAGCTATAGTAATCAAAACAACATGGTACTAGCACAAAATAGACACATAGATTGATGGAACAAAATAGAGAGCCCAGAAATGAACTTATGCTTATATGGTCAATTAATTTATGACAAAGGATGCAAGAATATACAATGAGGAAAAGACTGTCTCTTCAGTAAATGGTTCTGAGAAAACTGGACAACTACATGCAAAAGAATGAATCTGGGCTATTTTCTAACACCGCCAAAAAAAATAAATTCAAAATGGATTAAAGACATAAATGTGAGACCTGAAACCATAAAAATCCTAGAAGGGAACACAGTTGATAATTTCTCTGATATCAGTCATAGAAATGTTTTTCTACATATGTCTTCTTAAGGCAAGTAAAACAAAAGCAAAAATAAACTATAGGGATGACATCAAAATAAAAAGCTTCTGCATTGCAAAGGAAACAAAAAGGCAACTTATTGAATGAAAGAAGATATTTGCAGAGCATATATCTGATAAGAGATTAATATCCAAGATATATAGAGAATTTATACAACTCAGCACCAAAAAACAAATAATCTGATTAAAAATGGGCAGACAACCTGGATAGACATTTTTTTTCAAAGAAGACATGCAAATGGTCAACAGACACATGAGAAGATGCTCAACATCAGTAGTCATCAGAGAAATTCAAATCAAACTCACAATGAGCTCTCACCTTACACCTGTTAGAATGACAGAAATCAAAAAGACAAGAAGTAACAAGTGTTGACAAGTATGTGGAGAAAAAGGAATCCTTGTGCACTGTTGGTGGAAATATAAATTGGTGCAGCCACTGTGGGAAATAGTATCGAGGTTCCCAAAAAATTAAAAATCAAAATGTTATATGATCTGATAATTTCACTACTGGGTATTTATCCAAAGAATATGAAAGCATTAATTCAAAAAGACATATGCACCCCTATGTTTATTGCAACATTGTTTATAATAGCCAAGATACGGAAGCAACCCAGGTGCCTATCAGTAGAGGAATAGATAAAGATGTGTATAAGTGTACGCACAAATGCATATGCTTGCGCACACACACACACACACACACACACTAGAATGTTAAGCAGCCATGAAAAAGAATGAATCTGTGCCATTTGCAACAACCTGGATGGACCTAGAGGGTATTATGCTAAGTGAAATAAATCGGACTGAGAAAGACAAAAACATATGATCTCATATGTGGAATCTAAAGAAAAAGACAAAACCAATATATAAACAAACAAAAAGAATCAGCTTACAAATACAGAGAACAAACTGGTGGTTGGCAGAGGGGAGAAGGGGGAAATGGACAAAATGGGTGAAAGGGAGTGGGAAATACAAGTTTCCAGTTACAGAATGAAAAAGTCATGGTAATAAAATGTACAGCATAGGAAATATAGTCAATGGTATTATAATAGCATTGTATGATAACAGTAGCTACACTTGTAAGCAAAATATAACATACAGAGTTGTTGAATCACACTAGTTGTACATCTGAAATTAATGTAACATTATGTGTCAACTATACCCAAATAAAAATAAATAAGTAAATGATTTTAAAACAAGATTCTGATGATGTTTTTAACAAAAGTAGGAAAAACATTCCTAAAATTTATATGGAGTCACAAAAGACCTCAAATAAGCCAAAGAAATTCCGAGAAAGAAGAACAAAGCAGGAGATAGCACGCTTCCTGATTTCAAGCTATATTTTATAGATACGGTCATCAAAATAGTATGGTACTGGCATAAAAACAGACAAATAAACCAATGAAACAGAATTAAACCAAGCATTTGACAAGGGAATGAAGAATACTCAGTGGAGAAAAGGCAGCCTCTTCAATAAATGGTGCTAGGATAATAGATAGTCACATGTCAAAGAATGAAATTGGACCTATATCTTACACAACTCACAAAAATTAACCCAAATTTGATTAAGGATTTGAATGTTAGACCTGAAGCCACAAAATTCCCAGAAGAAATCATAGGAATAAAGCTCCTTGATGTAGGTCTTGGTGATGAATTTTTTAATCTGAGACCAAAAACAAGAGAACAAAAGCAAAAAACAAGTTGACAACATCAAACTAAATACAGCAAAAGAGTGAAACAAAGTGAAAAGATGAGCCATAAAATGGGAAAAAAAAAATATTTGCAAACCATGTATCTCATAAGTGGCAAATATCCAAAATGTATAAAGAACTCATACAACTAAATGGCAAAAATAATGACAATAATCATCCAGTTTAAAAAAAAAAAATAGGCAAAGGACCCGAATAGACATTTCTCCAAAGAAGATATACAGATGGTCAACAGGTAAATGAAAAGATCACTAACATACTCGATATCACTGAACATTGGGGAAATGCAGTTTAAAACCACAATGAAATATAACCTCACACCTGTTGGAATGGTCATCATTAAAAAGATAAGAGATAACAAATGCTAACATAGATGTGGAAAAAAGTGAACCCTTGTGCACTGTTGGTTAAAAAGGAGTTTTCAGTTGTATAGGGAAAAATGGAATTAAAAAAATTACGCACTGTGATAAGTACAACCAGATAAATATATCTAATATACAGAGAAATAGATGATTACCTCTTTGGGAGATATAGAGAGGAAAAGCTGCCCCAAGGGAGGTGACATCTTCATTTTGTTCTGATAATGGGTAGAAGTATTCCACATAGCAAGAAGCATAGGAGACAATTTGAGGATGGGTGCAGACCATGCAGCACATTCAGGGAGAGTTTGTGTTGCTGAGTGTCCAGTACAAAGTGGGGTGGAAGAGAAAGCCCAAAAAGGAGTTTGCCAAGTAGACCAGAGAATGAAATACATTCCCAATTGATGGAATACATTCCTAAAATTAAAACTTTTCCTCCACACATGTTATGTTTAAGCAAAACAAAAAGAAAAAGGCAAAGTGATGTATCATAAGGTAACTTCTAAACTCCTTTATATAAGCTATTGCAAGTAAGGGAATACCCGAAGGACATTTTACAAATAAAGCTTTATTTTTCCCAAATAACATATATAACATGCATTCTGCTTCTTAGTAATACTATTGGAGAACAAGCCTCTTTCTGTCTTTTTAAATCTTTTCCCTTCATCATTCTTAGTATATTAGTTTTGAGCCGCTTGCAGATTGTCTCGTGATGGCAAGATGCCCTTGCTCCAGATATCAATACCTCTTTTAAAAAAGGAAGAAGTACTAACATCAAAGAATTTTCTCTTTTTGAGATCTTGTATTCTTGTTCAGGAAGAAAACTCTTAGCCAACTTCCATTTCATTGTTCCGAAATGATTGCCATGCACACCTTTGAAACAATCAATCGCCTTGTGAATGAGATTAATATAACCATTTTAAACTAAAACGTGTGTCTTGCCTGGGGCTGGCATGAAGATATCCTGAATATCCTGAATAAGTCAGGGTTCTGCTTAAGGGGTATGAGATAATTGTTGAAAGGCAACAGGTAGAGTCTGCCAGATACAGACAGCATAAAAATGCAATGTATGATTTAGTCTCAGTTTTGTTCTCCAATATCCTATATTACCAATCTTTTATCCCTCATCCATCCTACTCCCATTTTCAACTTCAACTCATACCCACATGCATATATACACATACTGACTAGACTAGCCATAGTCAACTACTGTGGTTCCCAGAATCTGTCATGTCTGTAATCACTGCAAATTTTGTAGGCTGCATTCCTTATGTAGAATGTCTGTCTTCTCATTCTTTGTTTGGCTACATCTGCTCAACCTCTAGTATTAAGCTCAGGTTTCAACCCCAACCAGCCTTTTTTAGGGACCCACCTTTCTTTTTTCTTAAATAATCTCCACACTTAAAATGTGGTACTGTGAATTATTTTTTCTATTTGTCTCTTCTTGTCCATAAATTTTTTGAGAGGAGAGTGTAATATCTCCTTTCAATATGGTATCCTCTGTATCCCCTTTGCATAGAAACTAACATATAGCAAAGATTCAATAATCATGGTCAGCAAGCATTCTATTTTGTTGGGCCTGCATTGTATTTAAGAAAAAAAATAATTCTTTTAGGGGCACTTGGGTGGCTCATTTGGTTAAGTGGCTAACTCTTTTTTTGTTTGTTTTTGAGATTTTATTTATTTATTTGAGAGAGCGTGCACGCATGAGAGAGAGAGAACACAGGCTGGGGGAGGCATACAGGGAGAAGCAGACTTCCCGCAGGGCAGGGAAGCCTGTTGTGGGGCTCCATCCCAGGATCCTGAGATCATGACCTGAGCCAAAGGCAGATGTTCAGCCGACTGAGCCATCCAAGCATCCCTAAGCTGCCAACTCTTGATTTCAGCTCCAGTCATGATCCAGGGTCCTGGGATGGAATCGCATGTGGGCTCTGGGCTCACTGGGGAGACTGCTTGAGGATTCTCTCTCTTTCTCTTCCTCCGCCCCTCCCCCCTTGTGTGTGCTCTCTCTCTAAAATAAATAAATCTTTAAAAAAATAATAGAAGTATTCTCTTAGAATATACCTGGCTTTAATCTAGCAGATACCTTTTCATGATCAAATTTTTGGCTTTGATTTTTAGACATTTGAGTTTGTAACTCCTATGTAAACACTCAATGAATACATATTGAATAAATAGATTAATGAATACATATTTGCAAGTGCAGTAAGTTCTGTCTTGGATGACTAAGTTGATGGTAGTAGTGTGCACTAAGATTGGAAATAAAGGAAGAAGAACAAGTTTCAAAGAGAGGATCAGTTGAATTTGGGATACTTTGAATTTGTAGTCTTTCTGTGGGACATTCAGGTGGCTACCAGAAGAGCTCAAAAACAGAGACACAGATTTGTGAGAAGGAGGTTGAAGTCAGGTGTCACAGAATAAGCAATTGCCCTAGAGGTATCTCCTCCCCCCACCCACACACACTCAAGATTCCCATCCTACTCACCCAAGGGCTTCTAATTGCAAGCACCCATGACTCCTGTGACTTCATTGTGAGCCTACTGGGTGGGCTGGCCACTTATGAGGGTAAGAGGGAGTGACTGTTAACAGGTATGGAGTTTCAGTAATATTCTGAAATTAGATAGTAGTGATGTTGTATAACTCTGTGAATATACTAAAACCCAATAAATTGTACACTTTAAAAAGGTGAAAAAAGTGTTTGCAAGGAAGGGTGAATAAATGGGTGTCTGAAAGAATGGTTTGTCATGTGTGTGTGTGGGGGGGGGTCAGGTATGTTGCCAGGGTGGAAATGGGGCACAAATTGTGGAAGACAAGGTGAAAGAGGTAAGAAGCAACCGGACCATGAGTGACCCACATTTTCTATCCCAAAGATCCCACACGTTAGTGAGAAAGCAGTGTGTAACATCTATATGATACCTAATAAAACCTAGCATTTCTAAAACATATTCAGACCAAGTGCTTGCTTTATTTCTAGACCTACTTAATCCATATTCCCAGCTGACCACTAATTTGTTCACTCTCTTTTTAAAAAAAGTTTTTATTTAAATTCCAGTTAGTTAACAAACAGTGTAATCTAAGTCTCAGGTATAAGTTGTTCATTCTCAATCTTCTTGACTTATTGGAATCACCTAAAAATTTCAGTATAAAAATTTAATTTACTGAGCTTTACCTTCAGACACAGGAGGTATGGTCAATATGTCTGAATATATAAAAAGACCCAACCCCCTGGGATTTACAATGTCAGTGGCTCCAGACACACTTTGAAAAACACTGCTATACAAAAATAAATAGATTTATAATATGGGGTTTTGTGTTTTAGCACAAGAAGTTCCCATTTCTTTGGGTTCACAGTGCCTTTAGTGTCTTAATCATTTTCTTCAGGCCCAAAGAAATATTTAACACTTCCATTTTGTCTTACAAATTTATGTTCTAACAACCTTGCATTGTTGTAGATTGCTCAACTTCTCAAACCTTGGATCAGATTAGATACCATCCCTCTCATTTCCTGTTTCAGAGTGAAATGGTGCGGTAACTGCTTTTTATTACAGCAACCACTGAAAATCCAGCTTCACAAAGCTATGATGTCATTGAGAGAAATATAGTGATCTTATGTTGAAACTAAACTCTCTCAAGCTAGTGGCTTGACTGATGCATGATAAATGTCTGTGTTTCCTTCAAAAATTTTGAAGTATACTGCGGCTACCCCTGTGTTCACTGCACCAACCTGACATGCTCAATACCTGTTTGGGAACTGCAATTTTATCTAGTAAAAAAGGGCAGAAAAAATATACAATAAAATGCACCCTGGCATTTTATTTTGTATTTTAGTAAGCCCTGTTGCATGAACCAGCTCCCTCTCATTCCGTTGTCAGAGTCCAGACGGACAATAGGGTATTTCTAACTATACTACAGAATGCCCCAAATCAGCAAATCTCTCCTGGCTCTGCATCTAAACTAGCATGCATTACCCTAGTGTTTCTTTTCTTTTTTTTTTTTTTCATAGATTTTATTTATTTACTTGACAGAGAGAGAGAGAGCACAAGCAGGGGAATGGCATGCAGAGGGAGAAGCAGGCTCCTCGCTGAGGGGGGAGCCCAATGTGGGACTCGATCCCAGGACCCTGGGTTCATGACCTGAGCTGAAGGCAGCCACTTAACTGAGCCACACAGGTGCCCCTTGCTTAAATTATTTTTAAAAAACATTTACAACTCTTGTAACTTTTTTGGTAATCCATCATGATTTCAAAACTTTATTTTTTTTCATTTATTTGACAGAGCACTAGCAGGGGGATCGGCAGGCAGAGGGAGAGGGAGGAGTTGGCTCCCTGCCCTGCAATGATGGGCTCCATCCAGGACCCTTGGATCAGGACCTGAGTCAAAGGCAGCCGCTTAACCGACTGAGCCACCCAGGAACCCTATCCTAGTGTTTCTTTCACTCAGCAAATACTTCCTGGTACTTAAGTAGCAGATACTGGGCTAGACCCCAGATGTAGGGGATAAAAGGGAGAATAAGACATAATTTTTCCCTTTGAGAGTTTACAGGATTCAACTTGTATCCCAGTGATTCATAAAATGTCTCTACTATTCTGCCCAGTCCTTTAGCATAACTCTGTATACCTGTCCACTGTCTGTGGCTGTGATTTTTAGATTTTCCTTAGCTTCAAACTTCCCATTCCAAGGGCAAAACTGTTTTTAACCCCTCACTAGTTCATACTCTCAGAACTCACATAGTGTGACATACTGGGAACCAATCTGACCACAAGAGAATTTGAATTCTTTAAAATATCTAAAATAATATGATTTTTAAAAATATTTTATTTATTCATTTGAGAGAGAGACAGAACACCAGCAGTGGAAGAGGCAGAGGGAGAGGGAGAAGCAGGCTCCCCGCCGAGCTGGGAGCCCAATGTGGGGCTCGATCCCACGACCAGGCGATCATGACCTGAGCCAAAGGCAGACTCTTAACCATCTGAGCCACTCAGGCACCCTTAAAATAATATGACTTTATCACTCTACATTTAACTTCTCAAATACAATTGATCACTTTAAGGTAGCAGCTCACTCACTCATTTCTGCTTGCACAAAAATCATTATATAGAGCTCTTCTCTGATTTGCAATTCAGAGAATCAGAGTGTGGTACACTCTGTTTCTCTAGTTTTGTGCCCTCTGGTCATAGAGAGCTAGTGAAAAGATGATAAAAACAGGCCCACGTCTTCCTTAAGACTCATGGGAAGATTTATTGTATTAAGTAGCAGAGTAGCAATGAAAACTTTGAACCAATCATTGTATGTCATACTCTGGGGGAATGCTTGGGACTTTTCTTTTAAAGTTAAAAGAATTCCATAGCCAAAATTTGAATTATAGATATTATTTATTGCCATACACCATTTGGTAATATTTTATACAATGATTTGTTTTTTATTATGATATTTATTATTACCCTTTTACTGAATTTTCTAGCTGGGAAACAAGAAAACCTCAGAGGGATCTGTTATTTTCTGTGTCACCCTGTACTCTCCAGTTCCTATTTTTGACTTCAGAAAGGTGACAGTGAGACTTGCCCAACATTTATGAAAGCAGAATTTCTTAATTTTGGTTTTAGTTTTTGTTTTTTACTGGAAAGGTATTTTCCCTGTAAATGGACACATTAATTGCAAAGTTATTTTAATCAGGATGATATAATTTTGATAATATGTTAGAGGAACTGCATTATAGCACAGTCACTATATTAAATGAGAACGATTTAAAAGTTGAGAACACCTCACTTCTAAGTTAAACATTCTTCATTCATGAAAGAAGCACAACTACATGAAAACGCAATGAAGTCTTTGAGGTGTATTTGTTGTGGCATTTACTTATTAAAAAGCAGATTGATTCATGAAATGTTACAGATAGAATGCACCTAGAGATAATCTAATCTAATCCGCTCGAAATTTTCCAGAGTGGGCCATAATGTTACTAAAACTGAATGTGTAAAATTAAGTTTATTTTATATTATAGGCTTAACATGGCAGTAGCAACTTAATGTGCCAAATTTGCATTACTGACATTTGCAATAATTTATTATTGTCAGCATCTCCATGTAAGATTTAAGATACAAATATTAAATGTGGGTAGTCAGTGTTCAATCTAAGTGGCCTTTCCATCCTATAAAACATTAAGTGGTTCACAAACAATGAGAGACTTGTATTGTGTGTTAGTCTTTGCACTTTAAATATCACCCACAAAGTTCCCTGTGGATTGCTCTTGCATCTGTTTGTTTCTCGGGCTAAAGAATAAATGAAATTGATAACTGCTACAAGAGTAGATTAAATGGGATTTTATACAGAGGAGTGCTTCGTAAACTAGAATGTCCAATATATTCAAATATTAATTGTTAATATTCTTTTAAAAAGTATTCTAAGATTTAAAAAAAACCAAAAAACTTGATCAACTTGGATAGTTTATAACACTGTGTATTCCAGCTTCAATTCCTCTATGCCTCTTGAATGTGTTCTTACTCTGAGGTAGATCTGATTTTATTTAAACCTCTACTTCAGTTGGTTTATTCCTCTATGACAGCTATTCTTAAACAGAAGGTCATAGTCCTTTGGGGGGCTTTTTGCAATGAACTGGTTACCAATATTAAAAAATACATATATATGTCAAAATTTGATAACAATGTAAGCTCTGAAATAGGGTTAGCTCAACAAATAGGGTTAGCCTCATTGCATTACTTAGTTCATAGCCAATATGAGTACAGGGATGTGGGGAAGAGGAGTAGAAAAGCAATAGGTACAGTTAGAGCTGAAGTGCCAAAAATGTGATGTTAAATTTGTCTTACTTTATGACACTGCCTATGCAAGGCACATTTTATGGATATGCTTTCATGTGAGCTACAAAACAGCATGTGGTGAAAATGTTTAGGAAACTTACCAACCTAACACCATAGCATTAAAGCTTTTTAGACCTTACTTTTGACACTAATTTTATTTTGCATTTTGGTTTTCAGGGATTATATTATCAGATTCTAATTTCTAATTGCATCAACCACTTTCTTTTCTATGGGTATAGCAACAAAACTGGTGCCATACCTACTATAGTTTTTCAATTAATACTATTTGAAAAGTTTATTATTCTCATTTTCACACTTGGTCTCATAGAACATTTTTATCACAGTACAACAGTTTTTGTTCATATTTTTAAATAAATTTTATTTTGTCACTGAAGTGTGTGTATATTGTGATTTTTCTGAATAACCTAACCCTTTTTTACTCCTAACCTTCAGAAACACTATTTGCTAATTTATTCCTTATCTTTTTCCATCAAAGAATATCATTATCCTACTATGTGCCTTTCTCTTACTTTATAACACAGTTACAGATCTGTATGGTACTTCACTTGTAAAAACACTGTGCCAATCCAGGATTAAACATTTATTAAAAATTCATGCTCAATCAAGAAACAATATTTGGTCTAGTGAATGTTAAATACAAGATGTAAAAAAAAAAAGAGAAAGAAAAAAAGAAACAAAAAAGCAAACTGGCAAGGATTTATCTCCTATACGTCGGGAAAAAATAGAAAAGAAAGAAATATCAAGATAAAAATAAGATTTTTAGTTGTTATTTTTTTCATAATTGTACTGAATTTTAAAACTTTGAAATCTTTTTAGGTACAAAATTTCCTTTCGAGGAGGAAATTTTTAAGAGTTCTGATAAGGTGATCACATTTAATTTTGGAAGTTAAAGAAAAGGGTTCCATGATAATAATCATTATCCTTTTCTCTGAAGGTGTAGAATTCTAACTCATTTTAATGGCTTTTCTTTTAACTTAGGTAGCTATTTAACTAATGAAGGGCTGTTTTTGTTTTTTTGTTTTTTGTTTTGAAGAGCTGTTATGTTCTTATATGAAAATCCACAGTGATGTGCTCATCTAGTGGTCTTGTGTATCTTTCTGAACAAACTATTTCTTTGGAATTGTTCCTTTTCCCAGGATATTGTCCTTTTTGGAATTGCTCTATTCTATTGTGTTTCATAGAAGTATATGCATATACGAAATAAAACCATAGAAGGATTTACTTCTAGTGATAGAATTTAGGCTGAAGTGAAATGAAGTGTTGGAAGGTGGGGCGGGTAGCAGCATCACCTTCTGGTTTGCTTTAAATGTACACAGAAGTCCTAGTTTGAGGAGGTTGAGAATGTAGTATTTGGTTTCCATATTGATTGAGGTAGTGAGTGACTTTTAACATTGCACCATTGCACAAGCCAAGGTACCCAGGGACAGTATCCAAACTTATAACCCATAGAGCAAAGAAGGTAGTAGAGCAGGAGACTAAAATATAAAAGTGTCTGAAAGCTGAATTGAATTTTTCTGACATTTGGCATAGAATTGATTCTGCTGATACTGTCTCTGGAAAGGAATGGTATTCATGTTGTAAGGACAATGAAATAAATGAGCAATACATATAAAAAGACCATGGCGTTCTTTTCTCATTTGAAGGAAAGCTTTTATTAAAGTTAAAAATCTTTTAAGATATCTGAAAAAAAATTATCAATATATTTTAGAATCAGAAACAATATATTTTGAAAATAAGGTAATTTACCATCACCTTAGATAAATTGCATGAATATGTATATAATTTCTACAACTTTATAATAAGTGAGTTAATGCTATCACTTTTGCTTCAAGCTTAAGACAGATTGAATATTCAAGAGAGAAAGAATAACCAGTGGTACAAAGCAGAGACATTACTGAATCCAAAACCAGGTGGAGAAATAGCCCTTACAAAAGGAGATGCAGTCACTCTGTTTTTGCAGTAAGGAAGGACAAGAGAATGAATATGAATAAGAAAAGAATAGGAATTTTGGAATTAGATTAAAAATTTGTTAACAGTGTAGAGCTTAAAATAATTTTCACTTTTTTCCTAATCTTTATTCTTGGAATATTCTATGATAATCATAAATCACTTGTGTAATTTTAAAAGAGAAAAAAATCATATTGTAATATTTTCTACTCCAAATCTCACTTTGGTAAGAATAACCTCAGGTTTTCTAATGTACAATTAATCATTTTTGAAATTATTAATTTAAATACATTTAGAGAATCATTTGATTTTCAAAGATATTAAACATTGAGATCATTTTGATGATAGTTATTTTCTGCATGTTTAGTATTTTAACTTTTTTTCTTCAGAAATGATTTGCAGATGCTTTCATTTTTATGTCAGCCTTCATGCCTGGATAGTTTCTACTTGTACAGTGATAATTTTGTAAAATATACATCTGCTTTAGTGAGGAATTTCTCCATCTGTCAGGAAATTGTCTCAACCTTTACATTAACCAAAAAAACAATAACTAAAAAAAAAAAAATACATATTCACTCTTAATACAATGCTCTCAAGATTCCTTTGTCCCCTTATTTCTTATATTCTCTTTTCTGACCCAGTAACCATCATTGGTCCTTCCACAACTCTGTATTTATTCATATTTTATTTATTTGTATAAATAAAATTATATTAGCTCTCTTGGGTTAGAATAGGAAAAAATTACATATTTTGAAAAATTCACATCTTTTTTTCACTGACCGCTTTGATATTATAGTGTGTTTCTGCAATAGTAAGTATAATTTAAAAAAGATAATAGTGCAGACGCCTGGTAGCTCAGTCGGCTGAGTGTCTGCCTTCAGCTCAGGTCATGATCCCAGGGTCCTGGGACTGAGTCCCACAGGTTCCCTGTTCAGTGAGGAGTGTGCTTCTCCCTCTCCCTCTCCCTCTGCCCCTCCCCCCACTTGTGCTCTGTCTCTCTTAAATAAATAAAGTTATTAAAAAGTAAATAAAAAGATGATAGTGCTTCAACACGGGCCAATATAATCACAGTGAAGATCAACACTTGTTTTTCAAGCTATGTCATTGCATACCATATGCTTGACGATTCCATACTTTGAAATTAAAAATGTGTTCAATTGTTTATTTTGGAATATTCTATCAGATTGAGTATCCTACCAACATAGAAATACATATTTTTATTATGTTAATCACCATACATTACATCATTAGTTTTTGATGTAGTGCTCCATGATTCATTGTTTGCAAATAACACCCAGTGCTCCATGCAGAACGTGCCTCTTAAATACCCATCACCAGGCTAACCCATCCCCCCACTCCCCTCCCCTCTAGAACCCTCAGTTTGTTTCTCAGAGTCCATAGTATCTCATGGTTCATCTCCCCCTCCAATTTCCCCCCCTTCATTCTTCCCTTCTTGCTATCTTCTTCTTTTTTTTTTTTTTAAACATAGAATCTATTATTTGTTTCAGAGGTACAGATCTGTGATTCAACAGTCTTGCACACTTCACAGCACTCACCATAGCACATACCATCCCCAATGTCTATCACCCAGCTACCCCATCCTTCCCACCCCCCACTATTTTTAATGAAACTTAGCTGTAAATTTTTTTAAGATTGACTCAAATATTAAAACAGTTCATAAAATGAAAACAGTGTATTTATTCAAGATATCCATTTTCTAGATATTATTGAGCCTGGATTCTTCTGAAAAGACCTCCTATTCCATTGATTTCTTCCCTCTCTGTGTTGTTTTATACTTTTTTAGTTTTATCTTCTAGAGTCTGTTCAAGTGTAGCTGTGATCCAAGATGGAGGTATTTGCAGATGCCCAGGCTCTTTCCATTGCTGGTGGGGAAGAAATTAACAGCTTTCACAGTTACTTCCATAATTGAAGGGAATAATTGAGTGCTCAATATGTGTTAGTTATTGTGTGCCTTATAAATGATACTTCATTACATGATCCCAACAGATGAGGAAGCTGAGGCTTTTAGACATTTTTACCGTCTCAAAGCCATAAAACTGGGAAAGAGTTAGGATTTGAAATTTCTTTGAGACTCTTTATCTTAAACTATTGGCCACAGCTCTACACTACTTTCCCCATTGTATTAACTGGTATTGTTAATCTTTGAGTGCATAAGGGAGTGGGTAGAAACTTTAGGGACCATCACTGATTGTTTTTGGTATAGTAGCAGGGCACTTACATGTTTATTATTACAAAGTGCCTGTCTCCACGCTGTGTATTAGTTTGCTATAATCAAAAGAAACAAGCTCAAACACTTTCTACCCTGGTCTCCTTCATTTGTTTTGTTCTAATCACATTACTTTCCTCACTGTTTCTGGAACACACACAGCAAATGGGTCACATGGTAGCAGGTGAGTGCATGTGGGTTATAAGCGATTTAAATAACCTTCAGAGAGTATCTTACCCAAGAATAATTTGTCCAATTATAGGGATAAGATATCTCTGGAATAAGGCATTTTAGATCATCTATTTGCATTATTAAAGATATATATTTATCTTTATTATACATATATAGTAAAGATATTTATTCAGCCTCTCAAAATATATACATATATATATACTTAATAAATTGCTACATAATAAGATATGTTTGACAGGTTGGAAAAACAAAATAGGTAAGTGCCTGGAGTTTTTTTAGCAGGATGAGAAATGCAATGAGTAGACAAATACAAAGTGCATCAGATAGTGTATAGGAAATAACATGGAAGGAGCTTATGGATTAGGAGGAGTTGTTTTATAGATAATAGCCAAAGAGGACCTTATGGATGGAAGCGTTTTCCAGACTAACATAAGAATAAACGTAAAGACCCTGAGGCCAGCACATGTTTAATATTTTCAAGCCAGAGCAAGGAAGCCAGTGTAACCAAATAATAGAGATTGAGGAAGAAAGTGGTGGGAAATGAGTTCTAAAAATTAGCACAGGCAGATCACATAGGCCATTGTCAGGGCACTGCCTTTATCTCAGTGAAATAGGGAAGCATTAGAAGACTTGACACAGAACAAAGGCATAATTTGAGCAATCTTCTAAAACGATTGCTACAGATGCTATTTAAGGGCAGATTACAGCAAACCAGCAACACAGCAAAAGGACCATAGGCAACAACATAGATGAGAAATTATGGTGGCTTGGATCAAGGTGTAACACTGTAGGGGTGAGAAATATTAGGTTCTTGGTTTTGAAAGTGTTCATAACAGGATTTGCTCAATGAGGTGGATGTAAAAACTAAAAGAGAAAGATGGGGCAAGAATGACTCCCAAGGTTTTTGGTCTTCAACCAGAAGGATAGAGTTTTTATTGACTAAGATGAGGAAGTAAAAAAGGGCAAATAATTTGCTATTAGTTAAACTTGTAAGGCTGCTCAGGCTATAGAGCAGCCTAAATAAATCTTGGGGTCATTAAGAAGTTCAAGAGGACCCTAATCTTTTATTTCTTGGTTGTATGGGTGTTTAATTCATGATAATTCACTGAGCTGTGTATTTTGTTTTGTACACTTTTCTGAGTGTGTTTTATATTTAAAGATAGCCACTTTTAAAAATGTGAGTATAGGCTGACGCACAGTGTTACATTAGTTCAGTGTATAACATAGTGGTACAACTTCTCTAGTGTAGCTACTATCTGTCACCATACAATACTAATACAAATATCTTACTATCTTCCTTATGCTGTGCCTTTTATTCTTGTGACTTATTCATCACATAGCTGGAAGCCTATATCTTTCACTCCCTTCACCCATTTTTTTCCTTTTTTTAAATTTAAATTCAATTAGCTAACATATAGGACATCATTAGTTTCAGATGTAGAGTTCAATAATTTATCAGTTGCATATAACACCCAGTGCTCATCACATCGCATGCCCTCCTTGATGCCCATCACCCAGTTACCCCATCCCCCCACCCATCTTCCCTCCAGCAACCCTAGTTTGTTTCCTATAGTTAAGAGTCTCTCATGGTTTTTCTCCCTCTCTGATGACTTCCCATTCAGTTTTCCCTCCCTTCCCCTATGATCCTCCGTGCTGTTTTTTTGTTCCTCATATGAATGAAAGCATATGATAATTGTCTTTCTCTGATTGACTTATTTCGCTCAGCATAATATCCACTAGTTCCATCCATGTCGATATAAATGGTAGGTATTCATCCTTTCTGATGGCTGAGTAATATTCCATTGTATATATATACCACATCTTCTTTATCCATTCATCTGTTGAAGGACATCTCAGCTCCTTCCACAGTTTGGCTATTGTGGACATTGCTGCTATAAACACTGGGGTGCAGGTGCCCCTTCGTTTCACTACATCTGTATCTTTGGGGTAAATACCAAGTAGTGTAATTGCCGGGTCACAGGGTAGCTCTATTTTGAACTTCTTGAGGAACCTCCATACTGTTTTCCAGAGTGGTTGCACCAGCTTGCATTCCCACCAACAGTGTAAGAGAGTTCCCCTTTCTTCGCATCCTTGCTAACATTTGTCATTTCCTGACTTGTCAGTTTTAGCCATTCTGACTGGTGTGAGGCAGTATCTCATGTCTTCTGCCCATGTCTTGACTGGATTATTTGTTCTTTGGGTGTTGAGTTGGATAAGTTCTTTATACATCTTGACTACTAGCCCTTTATCTGATAGTCGTTTGCAAATATCTTCTCCCATTCCATAGGTTGCCTTTTAGTTTTGTTGACTGTTTCCTTTGCTGTGAAGAAGTTTTACCTTTTTTTTTTAAATTTTATTTTATTATGTTAATCACCATACATCACATCATTAGCTTTTTATCTTGATGAAGTCCCAATAGTTCATTTTTGCTTTTATTTCCCTTGCATTTGGAGACATGTCTAGAAAGAAGTTGCTGCAGCCAAGGTCTAAGAGGTTGCTCCCAGTGTTTTCCCCTAGGATTTTGATGGATTCTTGTCTCACATTTAGGTCTTTCATCCATTTTGAGTTTTTCTTTGAGTCTGGTGTAAGAAAATGATCCAGTTTCATTTTTCTACACATGGCTGTCCAATTTTCCCAACACCATTTATTGAAGAGGCTGTCATTTTTTCCATTGGATATTCTTTCCTGCTTTGTTGAAGATTAGTTGACCATAGGGTTGAGGGTCCATTTCTGGGCTCTCTATTCTGTTCCATTGATGTATGTGTCTGTTTTTGTGCCAGTACCATACTGTCTTGATGATTACAGCTTTGTAATATAACTTGAAATCCAGCATTCTGGTGCCACCAGCTGTAGTTTTCTTTTTCAAGATTGCTTTGGCTTTTCAGAATCTTTTCTGGTTCCATACGAATTTTAGGATTATTTGTTCCAGCTCTGTGAAAAATGTCAATGGTATTTTCTTTTTTAAGATTTTATTTATTTGAGAGAGAGAGAGTGAGAGAGAGAGAGTGCACGGGAGGGGGTAGGGTCAGAGGAAGAAGCAGACTCCCCAGTGAGCAGGGAGCCCGATGCGGGACTTGATCCCGGGACTCCAGGATCATGACCTGAGCCGAAGGCAGTCGCCTAACCAACTGAGCCACCCAGGGGTCCCGTCAATGGTATTTTGATAGGTATTGCATTGAATGTGTAAATTGCTCTGTGTAGCATAGACATTTCAACAATATTTACTTTTCCAATCCATGAGCATGGAACATTTTTCCATTTCTTTGTGTCTTCCTCAATTTCTTTCATAAGTGTTCTGTACTTTTTAGAGTACAGATCATCCTTTATCTCTGTGGTTCGGTTAATTCCTAGGTATCTTATGATTTTTGGTGCAATTGTAAATGGGATCGATTCCTTAATTTCTCTTTCTTCTGTCTCATTGTTAGTATATAGAAATGCCACTGATTTCCATTGATTGATTGATGCCATCAATTCCATTGATTTTATATCAATATCCTGTATGAGTTCTAGCAATTTTGGTAGGAGTCTTTTGGGTTTTCCACACGAAGTATCATGTCACCTGTGAAGAGTGAGAGTTTGACTTCTTCTTTGCCAATTTGAATGACTTTTATTTCTTTTTGTTGTCTGATTGCTGATGCTAGGACTTCTAGTACTATGTTGAACAACAGTGGTGAGAATGGTCATCCCTGTTATGTTCCTGACCTTAGGGGAAAAGAGCTCAGTTTTTCCCCATTGAGAATGATATTTGCTGTGTTTTTTTCATATATGGCTTTTATGATATTGAGGTATGTTCCCTCTATCCCTACAATGTGGAGAATTTTAATCAAGAAAGGATGCTGTGTTTTGTCAAATGCTTTTTCTACATCAATTGAGAGGATCATATGATTCTTTTCCTTTCTTTTATTAATGTGATGTGTCACGTTGATTGATTTGCGAATGTTGAACCACCCTTGCAGCCCAGGAATAAATCCCACTTGGTTCTGGTAAATAATCCTTTTAATGTTTGATCCTATTGGCTAATATCTTGGTGAGAATTTTGGCATCCATGTTCCTCAGGAATATTGGTCTGTAATTCTCCTTTTTGGTGGGGTCTTTGGTTTTGGGATCAAGGTAATTCTGGCCTCATAGAATGAGTTTGGAAGTTTTCCTGCCATTTCTATTTTTTGAAACAGATTCAGAAGACTAGGTATTAGTTCTTCTTTAAATGTTTGGTAGAATTCCCCTGGGAAGACATCTGACCCTGGACTCTTTGTTGGGAGATTTTTGATTACTGCTTCAATTTCCTTCCTGGTTATGGGTCTGTTCAAGTTTTCTATTTCTTCCTGTTTCAGTTTTGGTAGTTTGTAAGTTTCTAGGAATGCATCCATTTCTTCCAGATTGCCTAATTTATTGGCATATAGTTGCTCATAATATGTTCTTAAAAGTGATTGTATTTCCTTGGTGTTGGTCGTGATCTCTCCTCTTTCATTCATGATTTTATTAATTTGGGTCCTTTCTCTTTTCTTTTTGATAAGTCTGGCTAGGGGTTTATCAATCTTGTTAATTCTTTCAAAGAACCAGCTTCTAGTTTCATTGATCTGTTCTACTATTCTTTTGGTTTCTATTTCATTAGTTTCTGCTCTAACCTTTATTATTTCTCTTCTCCTGCTTGGTTTAAACTTTATTTCCTGTTCTTTCTCCAGCTCCTTTAGGTGTAAAGTTAGCTTGTGTATTTGAGACTTTTCTAATTTTTTGAGAAAGGCTTGTATTGCAATGTACTTCCCTCTTAGGACCGCCTTTGCTGCATTCCAAAGGTTTTGAACAATTGTGTTTTCATTTTCATTTGTTTCCATGAGTTTTTTTTTTTTTTAATCTTCTTTAATTTCCTGGTTGACTCATTCATCCTTTAGTAGGATACCCTTTAACCTCGAAGTGTTTGAGTTACTTCCAAATTTCCTCTTGTGATTGAGTTCCAGTTTCAAAGCATTGTGGCCTGAAAATATGCAGGGAATGATCCCAATCTTCTGATATCAGTTGAGACCTGATTTGTGACCCAGTATGTGAACTATTCTGGAGAATGTTCTATGTGCACTTGTGAATAATGTGTATTCTGTTGCTTTAGGATAGAATGCTCTGTATCTATCTGTGAAGTCCATCTGGTCCAGTGTGTCATTCAAAGCCCTTGTTTCCTAATTGATCTGCTTAGATCATCTGTCCATTGCTGTGAGTAGGGTGTTGAAGTTCCCTACTATTATTGTATTATTATCAATGTGTTTCTTTAATTTTGTTATTAATTGGTTTATATAATTGGCTGCTCCCAATTTAGGATGAGAAACATTTATGATTGTTAAATCTTCTTGTTGGATAGACTCTTTAAGTATGATACAGTGTCCCTCTTCATCCCTTACTACAGCCTTTGGTTTAAAATATAATTTGTCTGGGGCACCTGGGTGGCTCAGATGGTTAAGCGTCTGCCTTTGGCTCAGGTCATGATCCCAGGGTCCTGGGATCGAGCCCCACATCAGGCTCCTGGCTCAGTGAGGAGGCTGCTTCTCCCTCTCCCTCTGCCTCTCTCCCTGCTCATGCTTTCTCTCTCTCTCTGTATCTCTGTGTCTCAAATGAATAAATAAAATCTTTAAAAAAAATAAAATATAATTTGTCTGCTATAAAGATTGCCACCCCAGCTTTCTGTTGATGTCCATTAGCATGATAAATAGTTCTCCACCCTCTCACCTTTAATCTGGAGGTGTCTTTGGGTCTAAAATGAATCTCTTGTAGACAGCATATGGATGGGTCTTGCTTTTTTATCCAATCTGATACCCTGCATCTTTTGATTGGAGCATTTAGCCCATTTACATTCAGAGCAACTATTGAAATATATGAATTTAGTGCCTTTGCATTACCTGTAACATCCCTGTTTCTGCATAGTCTCTCTGTTTCTTTCTGGTCTATGTTACTTTTGGGCTCTCCCTTCACTTACAGGATCCCCTTTAATATTTCTTGCTTGGTTGGTTAAGTGATCACAAATTCTTTTAGTTTCTGTTTGTCCTGGGAGCTCTTTATCTCTCCTTCCATTCTGAATGACAGCCTTGCTGGATAAAGTATTCTTGGCTGCATGTTTTTCTCGTTTAGTACCATAAATATATCATACCAGTCCTTTCTGGCCTGGCAAGTCTCTGTGGATAGGTCTGCTGCCAGTCCAGTGTTCCTACCCTTGTACTTAATTAAGGACCTCTTGTCTCAAGCTGCTTTTAGGGTTTTCTCTTTATCTCCGAAATTTTCAAGCTTCATTATGTGTCAGGGTGTTAATCTATTTTTACTGATTTTGAGGGGGGGTTCTCTGTACCTCCTGGACTTGAATGTCTGTTTCCATCCTCAGATTAGGGAAGTTCTCCTCTATGATTTGCTCAAATATACCTTATGTCTCTCTCTCTCTCTCTTTCTTCTTCCTCTGGGACCCCAGTAATTCTAATATTGTTTTGCTTTATGGTGTTGCTGATTTCTCGAAGCCTCCCCTCATGGTCCATTAGTTGTTTTTCTCTCTTTTGCTCAGCTTCCTTCCTTTCCATCATTTTGTCTTCTATGTCACTGACTCTTTCCTCTGCTTCATTTACCCTAGCTACTAGAGCATCCATTTTAGACTACATCTCAGTTAAAGCACTTTTAATTTCGGCCTGATTAGATTTTATTTCTGCACTAAGAGATTCTCTAGTGTCTTTTATGCTTTTCTCAAGCCCACTTAGTAACTTTATAATCATTATTCTGAATTCAATTTCTGGTATTTTACTTATATCCAGATCAATTAGATCTATGGCAGAGAGTATTACCTCTGGTTCTTTCTTTTGCTATGAATTTCTCCTTCTAGTCATTTCATCCAGAGAAGAATAGATGAACAGTAGATGAACATTTTATATCTATAAAATATAATGTAAAAATGAAAATTAAAAAATAGACTTAAAAACATAGATTTGATAAAATGAGAAACTAGTTGAGAAGAAAAAAAAAAGGAAAAGGAAAAAGATTTTTAAGACTAAAGACTCATGAGAAAAAAACCTCAATTTCTATATACTCTTTTACCCTAGCACAGGAGTTTTTCAGTTCTGAGTGATCCATAAACTTGGTATGTGATTGATGTTCCTGCTTGTCTTCTGTGGGAGGAGCCTGTTGCACTGATTCTCAGGTGTCTTTGCTAGGGGTGGAGTTACACCGCCCCTTGCCAGGGGGCCAGGCTCAATGTAAGCTGCTTAGGGTTGCTCTATGTGGCGTTTGTTCCATGAGGGCTTTTTGTACCACTTTAAAAGATGAAAAAAAAAAAAAATTGCAGTGCCCAGATCTCCAGCCCCTGAGCTGAATGATCTAGGCCCCCACTCTTCAGTGCACCATCAGGGAAAAGCAGTCAAGCATCTTTGTGTGGCCAAACTCTGCAGACTCCTGCAATGCACACCTGCACCAATCGTCCCAGGGGAGTGTGTGGCGGGGGTGGTCTCACCAAAAAGTCTGTTGCTTATGGGCCCCTGCTCCGGGAGCAGTTGCCTAATCATGGGGGCACCTGTACCACTCCTCCCAGGAGAAGGAGGAGGGTCATGCAGGGGTTTTGCTGCTTGTTGGGACCCTGCTTGGAGAGTGGTCCCCGGATAGAGCTACCGTTTGTGCTTATGGCAATACCACGCTGAGACCCCACTCCTGGCCTCACTGATTGCAGCTGGCTTCCCTGCTCCAGTGCCTGGGAACTCTGCCACACTCAGGCACCCATGTTCTTTCTATGACCCCAGGATCGTGAGACCACACTGTCCCACCTAATGTTCTGCCCTTCTTTGCCACCTGAGCACATTTCAGGCAGGGATATCCCTCACAGGAACAGACTTCTAAAAGTTCTGATTTTGTGCTCCACTGCTATATCACTTTCTAATAGCCAGCTTCCGAAGGCTCCCTCCCCCTGAAGTTTATCTTCCCGTAAATCCCCTCAAATTCACTTCTCTGCTCCTCCTACCTTGCAAAAAGTGGTTGATTTTCTACTTGTAGAATTGCAGAAATTCTTTTCTTAGATCTCAGGTTGAATTCACAGGTGTTCAGAATGATTTGATAGATATCCAGCTAAATTCAAGGGACCAGATGAAACGAGGGTCCCCTACTCTTCTGCCATCTTCTCTCCTCCTCTCCCCTTCACCTATTTTGCCCATCCTCCCACTCACCTGTTCTCTGGCATCCATCAGTTCTTTGTATTTTTAGTTCTCATTCTGCTGTTTGTTTATTCATTTTTTTGTATTCCACATATGAGTGAAATCATGGTATTTGTCTTTGTCTACCTGACTTATTTCACTTAGCGTAATACCCTCTAGGTCCATCCATGTTGTTGCAAATGGCACAGTCTCATATTTTTATGGCTGTGTAATATTCCTTTGTATATATACCACATCTTCCTTATCTATTTGTTTACAGATGGGCACTCAGGTTGCTTCCATATCTTGGCTACTGTAAATTATGCTGCATATATCTTTTTGAGTGAGTGCTTTTGTTTTCTTTGGGTAAATACTCAGTGGAATCACTGGATCATATGGTAATTCTATTTTTAATTTCTTGAGGAACTTCTATACTATTTTCCACAGTGATTGGATCAGTTCACATTCCCACCTTTTTAAAAGGAAACAGTGAGGGGAAAAAATAAAATGCCTCCAGAGGAGAGTAGATTCTAATACCTACAGACTTTTTCCTACACTAAGCCTTTCTGTTCTTTTTCATGCCTAGTTCAGGTTTTTTGGTCATCTTTAGCCTAGGTAAGAGGTTGGCCAGCTTTTTCTATAAAGAGTTAGATAATAAGTATTGCATAGTTTGTAAACCAAAAATCTCCATTGCCACTACTCAACTCTGACATTGTAGCATGAAAACAGCAATAGATAATATATAAATGAAAGTATACCTGTGTTCTGATAAAACTTTATTTATATGCATTGAAATCTGAATTGAGTACAATTTTTACATTTCATAAAATATTATTTTTCAAATTTTTGAAAGTATAAACACCTTTTTAACATGTTGGGCTGTACAAAAACAGGCCGTGGACCTGATTTGTCCTGCAGGATATAGTTTACCGATCATTGGCCTACACTATTGGAATTATTTTCTTACCCACCCCTATTATCTAATAAATCTGCATGTTAAACTGCACTCTATACTGTTCCAGGTATACGTTCTTAAAATACAAATGTGACCATGTAATCTGTCTCCATGACAAGCTCAGCTTCCTAAACAGGAGCTGTTCAGAAAAAGGCTGGGTGAGAGGGTGCAGGTGGTACCCTTAGGCAGAGGGGACAGGGAGAACAGTGCAGACAGAAAGCAGCATGGCATGTACAGAAACTGTCAGCTGCTATACTGTTCACATATGGCACTGGGTTAGGGATGAGGTGGAGAAGTTGGCCAGACTTATTGCTGGAATGCTTTTCATGCTATATAAAGGAAATTGGACTTTATTTTTTCTGGTGAGTTGCGCTTCAAGGATTTTAAGAAAGAAAATGCATGGTCAGGTTTCTGTTTTGTTTTATTTTTGTTTTTGTTTCAGTAGACATCCATTACCCTTAGAAATTAGGGTTCTAAGAAATGATCATTTTAAGTGACTTCACTTTCAGTAGAAAAGGAAGCAGAATTACAGTAGGTTAAGTAATAAATGATGGGTGAATTTTATTTTTTTATTTTTTTAATTTTTTTTTGATGGGTGAATTTTATATGAAAGACAATCAACATAATTTTGCAGCCCTAAATATTGATTGATTGATTGATTGATGTACAAATATTCATCCAAATAAATGCACATAAAAATACTTGCTGGAAAAGTACTGCAATGAATATAAGTGCTGAGACTCAAGTCAGGAAGACTACTTTTTGCTTCATGTTTACCACCTACTTAGGATTGGAGATTTAGTCAATTACTTAACCTTGGCTTCTACAACTAATAACAAGATAATTAAATTTGATGACAGCTTTCTGTAGCACCTACCAACATCTGCATGTCATTGATTTACAATAGATTCATATGTTTTAGAAAGATACTTTTTGCCACTATGGAACCTTTTAACCTATTGGATATTACCAGAAGTGGAGACTAATTGTTATGTTATATTTTTCTAATCCTGTTTTTTTTTAATCCTCTGTTCAATTTTAGCCTTGGATCAACTGTGCAATTCTCTTGTGATGAAGATTATGTCCTGCAAGGTGCTAAGAGTATCACCTGTCAACGGATAGCTGAAGTCTTTGCTGCTTGGAGTGATCACAGGCCTGTATGTAAAGGTAAAGAAAAACCTTTAAAATCAAAATGTTCTCTTGACATTTTAATAGTGTGAACTTTGTTCCACTGAGCATAAATTTCAATTAAATATTTGAGCTGTAATGCAGTCTTAAGGAAATACTTAACCTATGTCCTTAGCAATATTGTTAAAAATCTCTAATATGTGAACTGCTGTATTAGGTTCCCAAAGAGTTCCCAATGTAATAATTATATAAATATGTAATACAAGGCACTGGTGACTCTCTGGCTTCCCATATTACCAGTAATTACAGATAAGATTTATTCTCATCACCTTTCTACAAATTAAATATTTCCGTATAAATTAAATAAAACCCCTGTTTTCTAAACTTTATTAAGCTATGTTTGAAAATGCCTCATCTTGGCTTACTGGCACTCTTAATTGCTTCTTTGTTGTTGTTGTTATTTCATTTATTTATTTGAGAGAGAGAGAGAGAGCATAAGCAGGGTGAAAGGCAGAGGGAGAAGCAGACTCCCTGCTGAGCAGGGAGCCCAATATGAGACTCCATCCCAGAACTCCAGGATCATGACGTGAGCCGAAGGCAGATGCTTAACCAACTGAGCCACCCTGGTGCCCCTGTTATTGTTATTTTTAATAATGGCATCTCTGCATATTTCAATGTCTTAGTACTCAAAATGTCATTATCCCTTCTTCACCCTCAAGGAACATTTTCAGTGAGTCAACACACTCTATAGATTACCCTCAGGTGTAATAAGGGTGTTATCAGGGGAATAGAGAAGGGGCAGATTTGAGAGCTACTATAAAGGGACAAAGAGAAAGTATCTGACAACTGGATATGGAAAAAGGAAGTGACAAGAAAGAATCAAAGATGATGCTCAAAGATGAATCCATGAGATTAGAAAAATCTTAGGCTGTTAATAAGTATGAAGAAACTGAAAAATGGAGTTGTATGGAAGATTATCCATTTACTACAACATTATTATCATTGGTAACACTTACAGACATTTCCTCTGTGGCAGGCATAGTGCTAACCACTGTCTTATTTAATCCTGAAAACAAACTGATTGAGGCACTATTATCTCAATTTTAGAAATGAAAAGGTAAGATGTAAAGAGAAATAGTCACTTTCCCAAGTTCAAATACTTGGAAAATGTATTTGTCCTTAAGTCCTCAAGGCTTAAGTCCTTAAGACTTCATCGAAAGGGGAGAAAATCCAGATTTCAGAACATTAATGAGAAAACAGAAAATGATAAAATGGAAGCAACAGGTACCTTCCATTCACTTGGCAAAGGCAACTCAGAGTAAGAAGAGAGAATCTAGATGTTTCTTAGGTTCAAGTAAAGCTTTTCTGTTACAGGTAGATGTGTACTCATGACCTATCTTGTTTTCAAAGGCTTTGAAAATGACATGTAATGCAATAAATTTAAAAAGAAATAGTGAAATGGGGATAATAATAAAATAAGGCAAAATATTTCCATGTTCCTAAACAAAAGTTCATATACAATTTAGTAGACAACTTTAAAGAATGTTAGACTTAAATATGACAGCTGCCAAACAAACAGGGAAACCTAACCAGTTTACACACAAACAGTTGTCTATGAAATACAATTATAACAATGACACAGAAAAAAACAAACTTCTTCCAGGCTTTGAGGTCTGAAATGGCTTGCGTTGTTTTTAAAAAGTAGACACTGAATGATAGGTATTGTGGGAGTAACTTTCATCAATGTTCCGGCAATGAATAGAACAGTAAACTGCATAAAGTTAATTTTTTATGGTGTCCTCCACTCAAGACAAATTATAGTTATAAAGGACAACGTAGTGAAAATCGTGGTTCCAAGTGGTGTGATCCAAGTATCCTGCTTCAATTTTTCATAAATTAGATGTGTGCACTTTTTGATGGCAAAAAAGACTGGAAAAAATAGAGAGTAGATTTAAGAAAAAAAGATTAATGTTAATGCAGAAACAAAACCTCACACAGGAAGAAAAGTTATAGCCAGATCATGGAATTTAAGGTCTACATAAAGTAAGATTGAGACTATAAACCATCTTTTTTCATTCAAGACTCTCATTTCAATAAAAAGAATGAATCATTTTTATTACGATTGTAAATTGTTCAAAGGCAGAAATAATGTTACATTATTTTGTTATGTTTTACAAACCCGATAGCACAAGGGGCAGCTCTCTACTAGCTTCAGTCTCAAGAAATATTTGTTGAAAATTAATGTGTGATTACTTTTCTTTGATTCCAAGACACATGATGATATATATCAACATACATATATTAGCTGGGAGGCATAAAATATGCATGTTCAAGATTCATATATTGATATTATTTCATCTAAATTTTACATCGTTTCTGCAGACACTAATCATTTATACATAGCTTTATTTGTTCTTTGTATGCAGGCATATGTGGGTATGGTTTATAAAGTACATTTAGCTATTAGAAATTACTGGCTGTGGTGCTAGAAACAGTAATGGAAGGAACATGCTGAAATAGTAATTGAAGTTTTAAAATGACTATCCACAGTGAGTCTGAACAAAGAATAGTTTTCATGTCTCATGGGTGCTTGGACAGAATAAATAAGCTTTTTCCCAGACAGCAGCATAAATAACAATATCAGTGCACTGCACCTTTGAGAGGTTATTAATATAGCTGCTGTCTATGTATTGCATGGTTGAGCAATCAAGAAATGCTGATTTTAAAGGGACTGAAAGTTCACACAAATAACAAATTATGAATTAAAATAAAAAGAGCAATTTAGAAATTAATATTAATGGATTTTACACAAACCAGAAAAAGATTTTTATTCCCTAAATGGGATATGTATATGAGATATTTGCCAATTTACACTTATGGATACAATTATTCTTTTCTTGGAAATGCAATAAATATCCAAAAGCTGAAGTTTATGCAAAGAAGCAGATTATGCCCTTGAATAATATGTAGAATGTTTATTTTAGATATTTGTGATGTTCAAAGAAACATCATTCATTGAAGAATTGATAATTTGTTGACTGGGAAGTATTTAAGAGAGCTAATATTTATAGATTAGACAAAATTTTTGACAAATTTTCAGTCAATATTTATTTGGATGGCCCAAATAACCAGTTTTTATCTGTCAAGGCACAAGAGCATGAACCACTCATGAGAGTAATATAAGGGGTGACTAAGAGAGGATTAGAAAAGAAGACAAAAGAAAGAAAATACTGGAAACAGGTAAAAATCAGGGAGTCACCTTTTAATTCCATTACTGAATTAATTATTCACTTATTTTTTATGCAATTATTAATGTAATTATTTATTTTGGATTCCACAAACATTAATGAACATTGGTAGGGATGCCAAATTAATACTATGTTGGATAGGGGCGCCTGGGTGGCTCAGTCATTAAGTGTCTGCCTTCGGCTGAGGTCATGATCCCAGGGTCCTGGGATCGAGCCTCACATCGGGCTCCCTGCTCAGCGGGAAGCCTGCTTCTCCCTCTCCCAGTCCCCCTGCTTGTGTTCTCTCTCTCACTGTGTCTCTCTCTGTCAAATAAATAAATAAAATCTTAAAAAAAATACTATGTCAGATACACAGCATGTAATGGTTTTAATTATTTTGTATTACTTAAAAGGCATAAACGCAAAACTAGGTAATATATAGTAGACTATTTTGTTTACAAGAGAGGAATAATTCTCTGCAAAATTCAGATGAGGAAGATTATTTCCATGTTTGGAGATGGTCAGAACTTGAGATGGAGGAGCAGAACTTGGGAATTGTTTTGGATTTCAAACATAGGAAGTTGGAAAGCATTCCACATATAGAGGATATGTCACGAGTGAAATCACAAAGTGAATTGGCGTATCTGGGGAACAAGGTGGGGGAGGATGGGCATTCCAGTTTGGTTAGGTATATATATGAAAGAATATAAACTGGAGTAAGTTAGGAAGGGTTATGTTATATAACTCCTCCCTTAATTTTTTTGGAAGCACCCTAAATCCTTCATTCCTGTCCTCACCATTCTATAGTATATATACTACAACTGACTCATATGTTTTTGTTTGGACTATAATTTATCATACGTATTGCTGGCAGGCTAATCCCATCAAAATCTCACATTTGTTATGTCCCAATAATGTTCAAAGGCCCCATTTTATTTCTCAACTTCACACTGTGAGCCAGTAAAATGAGACAATCAAGAATGTGAACTCAGGTATCAGAGTATGTCAGTTCAAATCTTTGATCTTCTACGTAAGTAATAAACTCTCTTCATAATTATCAGATTTCTTATCTGTAAAAGAGAGTTCTAATACATTAGGACCTACTCCATAGGGAGTTAAGAATTTGTATGAGGATGCAATGAGGTAATCCATATAAAAGCATCAAGAATATGAGCTGAAACACAAACACTTAATGGATAGAATTGGTAGTGCTTGGGGAGCTGCCGCTAATAGTTAACTCATTTGATTTCCAAAATCACCCATGATTTGTCTCCATCCAGGTATTTCTTTAATTCTCACCAGAAGTTTGTCCCAGCATCTCAATACTGAACAGAATCACTGTCCTAATTTTCATATACATGTGACTTGTCCTGAATGAAAGCATACCTATTAACCATATTCTGCCCACCCACCTTTCAAAGTCTTACTCACCTTTCACCTCCTCCAAAACTTCTCTCCTATTTCAATTATCCTTTATCCCTGCTTCTTTAATGCCACTTCACATTTACTATCACACAATTACCACACAATTTAGTACTTAATTCTCTTTGGCAGTGATTCCTCACCATTTTATGGTCAATAGATTTATTTCTTCAACCAAAATCACCTTAGAAAGAACAAAATAATCAATACTTCTATAGTGCTGGGATTTTCATTGGATCTCTTTTGAATATTGCCAAGAAGAGAACAGTTACCAATATGATATATCTATAATAGATAGATTGACAGCCCAGTGCCACCTTTGATTTTAAATGGAAGGATCGCTGAACCTCAGTTCAATTCCTTTCTTCACATACAAAGGAAAAATAGGTATCACAGTTTATTTGATAGATAATTGCTCTGGCCAAAGCTAGGGGCCATGACCCTCATTAACGAATATTTATTAAGGGCTTTGGGGGTCTTAAAGTTTTCAAACTTCTCTCACATATGTGTCAGGTTCCTACTCATATTTTACTTTTTACTCTTCTTCACAGGGTTTAGTCCAGTGACCATTATGCCTATATTTTTGTGCATATGATAGTTGCTAAATAAACATTTTGAACAAATATTATGGGGAGACTTAGTTCATTGTAACAAAGAGTTTAAAAAGATAGTAATGTGCTGATTGTAACCAGAAAAAGTTGCCTGGTGGAAGACTTCCTGTTATGCAAAAGCAATTAGAAAATTTTGCCCAAGAGCAAACCAGAACCCGCTGAAATTTATCAACCAGAAACACATATAGCAGGTGTTTGTCTGTAGCTGTTATTGATGCCTTCTTAGTTTCATGGAATAATGTTACAGATGAGATGATGCATAATAAGGGTGATATTAGCAATTAATAGAGTGACATATGGTGAAGAAGATAGACAGATGGTTTAGATATGGATATTTATCATACACTCATGTTTCTTGATGGTCTTTTTTTCCTAAAAATAATAGTTTGAAATTTTTTATATAATTTAATTTTAATAAGCAAATTCATTTTACTGAGCTCTGACAATGAATATATTTTAATGAGAAGATGTCATTTACATGTTATGTGATGCAGATGATAGTGATGCATTTATGTATATCATTTAAAATTCAAAACTACCCAAACAATTAGAAATTTTGCATTTCAATAGTGCCCTTCCAACAACTGCTCAGAAATACATTCCACACATTTTGCCTACCTCATAAATTTATTAGGAAAATATGCAAATAGTTAGCAAATAAATAATTGTCATATAATGGGGGGAAAGTATCTCGATAGTTATCAGTGAGAACATTCTATTGCCACTCTTCCATTTCCTGGGTGTATGACCTTGCTTATCTTGCTTAACATTTCCTAGGCTTCCGTTTGCTTTTTTGGTGATTACTGTGGACTTCTTCCAATTATAAATTCTAAATATTCTTAAGTACAGTTACTGCTTTTCTATACTTTAGAACATGTTAAGGTTATTCTTAGTTAAATGTTTGTTTTGGTACGCTCTGGCAGTTGTAACAAAAATAGCATAAACTGAATGGCTTAAAACAACAAACATTTATTTCACCATTGTGGAGACTGTGAAGTCCTAGATAATGACTGGTTGGTACAACTTCCTCACTGTAGCCTTCAAACTGTAACCTCATGTGGTGGGAAGGGGAGGGGTCTCTCTTGGATCTGTTTTATATGATCACTAATCCCATTCCTGAAGGCTCCTCCCTTACCAACTAATCATCTCCCAAAATCTCTACCTCCTAATATTGTCACGTTGGAGGTCAGGATTCAACATAAAAATTATTTTGGGGGGACACAAATATTAAGTCCATAGCAATGTTCTCCTTTACCTTTGCCAGCCCAGTGTCTGTCTCAGTTCCTGGCACAAAGCAGGCAATAATAATAACAATAATAATGATGGTAACATCTGATAAACATTGCTAACAGAGTATTACTGTGCTTTATTGTACTATGTTTTAGGTAGCAGTTTAAAAAATAGATAAATGTTGCTTTTACTTAGGGCCAAAACTGCAGTTATCAGTCACCAAAGTGTTTCAAAGTAGTTTAGAATCTGTGGGTCTTTTATACCTCATTTACTATTTAAAATATAATTTCATATTAAGTTAAAGGATTATCTTTGTTTATACATTTCCATACTAATAAGTGTACTTCTATGATATCTTCATTTTAAATAATGTATCCTTAGAAAAACAAAGTTGATTATAATGTGATTCTTGATCCTGCTATATTCTAAGGGCTATAGTTTTGAGAGTTCTTAAATGGAAAATGAAGATATTAATTATTAAAATTTATCAATAACAATTATATGTGAGTTGGGAGAGAAAATAAACAAGAAGCAACTCTTTTATTTTTGGCATACATAATTTTAAAGCCCTGAGGATTTGAAATTTAATGGGAATAAAGAGGACTATGCAATGAACAAAGCACAAATGACTAAGGAAATAATAACCTAATAAACAATGGACATTTTGGCTGAACAGCCAAGGAAAAACCTGAAATGCGTTATCTTTATGCAAGGATGAACAAATTGAAAACTAGTAAAATCAGCACAGGAAATTCAAAATTTGCAGGAGAAACTACTTATTTGAAAGGGAATTTCAAAGAATTGTTAAAATGAAATGACTTTTTTGTGTTTTGTATTTTTACAGTAAATCTATGAAATTCCTCAAAATTCCCTTGTAATGTAGAAAGCCTTCTAGCCTATGTTTGCTGACAGGATGTGCTATTATCACAAAGCACCTGGATGATCTAAGATGACTTATTACCCTTTCCACTAATTCTGATCACATAAAATGATGGGAAAAGTAAAGATGGTGGAGTGAGGGACTCCCTTACTAAGCTCCTCCATAGTGCAAACTCACTTTTGTTTTAAAATAGCAGGATAGCTACTTTTAGGCAAAAAGTTTGTGGAAAAAGTGATCATAGTGCGATCACTAGAATGTCTGACACTTTTTATATGCACTCAAAATAGAGAATTGTACAATGTGAAACAAAAAATATGCAGACCTGGGAAAGACATAGACACCAAATAGGAAACAAAAGGCATAGGCAAAATATACAGAGACAGGATTGATGAGAAGGGGAAAATTATTAATATTTAAATTGAGTTTATTTGAAATTTAAGGAATCATGAATTTTACCCTTGATATGAACATATAGAATTTATCACATTTTGGCAGACCTTTCATTGAATTAAGGTGTAAGCTATGTTTTACTGTTTAGCTAATCTGACTGTAATTTTTCTGGATCTCTAGGTTTATAGCAACAGCATCCCCAACAACTATCCATGCCTGGTACATGGCAGACACCCTCACAGATATTTGACTGAATGAATGTTTTGTTTCTCACTATGCTAGATGCAACGTAAGAAGCACAGAATAGAATTGAACAAATCATGCCCTTGAGGAATTTACAGTCTCGTTGAAAACAGTACATTCAAAATGAAACAACCAGAGAACATCCCTAAAGCCACAGAGGCATGGTTGCACAGACAATGTTTATGTCATAAAGACAATTCAAAACAAAGGAAGGACAGAAGACAGAAATGAGAATGTTAACCTTTCGGAAATAAATTCCATAGACCATGAATATATCACTTAGTCACTTTCTCTTCAAGCTGAATATTACTGCATATTTCTTTATTTTGGAAATAATTTTTTAAACAAAATGGATATTGGAGTGCTAAATATTTATTTGGTAAAAGGAGAAAAAAAGGTGAGTTAGAAATTATCTTTCTTTCAAGATGGGTGCTCTACTTTAGTGGGAAAAACACAACAGAAATATGTGTATTACCATACATCACAATAACAGACATTGCAGATGAATAGACACAGTGCTTTACATTCAATGAGGATAAACAACCATTCTGCTTAGAAAAGTCTAGAAAATTTAATTAAAAAGCAAATAGGGATTTAAGAAGGAGAGGCAGACAGACCGGTAAGTTAGGTATGGAAAGATATACAAGACAGAAAACTATACATAAAGTTGCAGGGTCATGAAAGAGACTTATATTAGAAAGAGAGCAAGACACTGATGAATGAAATATGGAAGAGCATAAACATATTGAAGGTGGCTAAAATGGAGATATGTTGGTTAAACAGATGGATCTTATTTTGAAGGGTCTTATATGCCAATGACAAGGTAAATATTGGGTTTTGGATGCATAAAGAAGGTGATTTTTTTATTTTTAATTTTTTAAAAGGGATTACTTATTAATTTAATTCATTGAACAAGTATTTATTCAGTGATAATTATGTGCCAGTCAGACACTGGGGTAAGTACCAGAGATAAAAAGATAATTAAGACAAAATCTCTACTTGCAATGAACTTACTCTCAATGGTGGGGGGCAAGAGAAGATCCCAGAATTAATATACAATTATAATAATTTATCATAAACTCCATGCTAGAGTTATATAAAAGGTGTTCTGGGGCTTGACAGAGAAGACTTCCAACAGGAGGCAGAAGCTGAGCTGAACCTTGAAAACACAGTAGACAAGGCTAAGGAAACAGTGACGGTTATGTAGGGTACACCAGATAGAGGGAACCACATGGGAAAAGGCATAAATATCAGGGTGCACTGTATTATAGAAAATGGAATATGAGTGGAGAGAGGTAACACTGAAGGCAGGGTGTCCAGTTTGACTTTTGATTAAGTCAATGATAAGAGAAATGCAGAGAAGGGGTTAGAAGAGAAGTAGATTGGAGAGGATACCAATATATAAAGGATAAGGGGAGGAAGTTAAGCCTGTGAAAGAGACTAAAAAGTAGTAGCTGGAAGTAGAGATGGATAATAGGGGAGAATGGTGTTGTAACACCACAGTGAGGAGAGATTTTATAAATGAAGTGTGGTCAACATTGTTAAATGCTGCACAGTGGTTGAGAAAAATAAGAACTCCTTGAGTTCAACAGTGAAGAGGATACCAGTGACCTTGGTAAAACCATTTTCATTGAAATTGTTGATGTGGAAGACACATGGCTATAGTTGAGGAGTAATGAGGTGAGAAGAATTGAGGCTTGAAGTGAAAGCAGAAGCTTAACTGTAAGGCAAAGGCAAGAGCTAGGTTAGTAGACAGAGGAGCGTGAAATTAGGGAAGGGCTCTTTTTAAGATATGAAGAGTTTAAATGATAACATGGCTCAGGTGCGTGTGAGACATTAAAGATAAAGGTGAGACTAACATAACATGATAAAATAAAATTTAAAAAAAAGATAAAGGTGAGAGCTGGGCCGATTGGAAGATACAGTTCTCCAGTATGAAGGGTCTGGAGTTCAGAATAGAGGGGATTGCACTGAGGTTGGATAGGAGTTCACACACTCTCCTTTCAGGTGGGAGACTGTGAGGAAGGAACCACTGAAGGTGCAGATAATTTTATAGGTGGGAAAGAGAAGGCATTATTCTCAAATGGTGCTCTTCCTCCTCCCCAGTTTTTTTGTTTTTTTTTTTGTCTGTAAAATAGATGAGGTTATCTAAGGAAAGGAAGAAATCCAGCAGTTCTGTGATTAAGTAGGATGGAACTGAAGATGAAATTGATAGGAATAGAGAGCTAGGGGAAGTTACCAAGCACTCAGCCTCTGAGAAACAGGTTCATATCCTGAGGGTTTCATTTAGCCCAGTGGTCCTCATCCCTGGCTGCACATTACAATCACCCAGAGAGCTTTTGAAATAAAAACCCATGCCCAGGTCCTAACCTACAGCAATTAAATGCAAGTCTCTAGAGGATTAGATAATTCAGTTCATATATCCCCTCTGAGATAAATTGGTCAGTTTAACTGCATTGAGGATTCAAAAACAGCTTGAAATGATCCTCTGTTTTCTTAGGAAGCCTCTCCCTCCTTCCCAAGGAGTAATGTACTCACAGGCAGGCTGTTTGGAACATTTAGTTATGCGTATCGTATTCCTGTTCTACAGAGTAGCAAAGTGGAAGTTTGATGCATTCAGGTCACCAAGGCAAAGCATCAGCTCACCACTTCCTCTTCTTACTGGACACATCCAGATAGGAGAGCAATATAAATTTGCATGTTAAATGTCAAAGATGGACTCATTTTCATACTTATCATGTATTACCAGCTGGAAATGGCACCAATTTACTTTTGAGATAAGTATTTCTTGGGAAGAAATGAAATGGGGTCACAACTGAATGAGCTGCACTTCATTTGCACTTCTGCTGTCCGTTTTGGACAGCTTTAGCTTATTTATTCCAAGGAAACAAGGCAAGGCAAATGTAGGTTTATAGCATGGAAATAATTTTGAGAAGAAAATTAAATAACACTATGACTTTATGAAACATGAATTATTTTAAAAGTTTGTTGTAAGTGCCAACATTTCAACATATGCATTACTTTTGTATGTCCTTTCCTTGTTGTCTATTGATTATCCAATTCATGCAGCACTTGCTTTAGTGGCTCATTATTTTAAATATTTTCTTTTAAAAAATACTTATTTCAAATTTCACATTTCCATTTTACAGTTAAGGTCAATATTTATGACTTTCTTACTGAGTACTATTTCATTACAAAACTCTTCTTAGTTTTTGCACAAATTAAAAGGGCATCTTGGATGATTTTGAGATGTTCTAAGCCTATTTAAAGTTAATGAAATTCCAGGGTGCCTGGGTGGCTCAGTTGGTTAAGTGTCCGCCTCTTGATTTCAGCTCTGGTCATGACCTCAGGGTCATGAGATTGAGCCCCTTGTCAGACTCCACACTGAGCGTGGAGCATTCTTAAGATTCTCTCTTTCCCTTTTTGGCTGCCCTTCCCCACCCTCAGGAAGGAAGGAAGGAAGGAAGGAAGGAAGGAAGGAAGGAAGGAAGGAAG
>NW_023270415.1:57064919-57109000 GCF_011800145.1 Mirounga leonina | reverse complement strand
AAGGAAGGAAGGAAGGAAGGAAGGAAGGAAGGAAGGAAGGAAGGAAGTTAATAAAAGTTCATGGTCATTTTCTTGGCCTTGGATAAACTGCTTTTTCAACTTTTGAAGGATAAATATTTATGTTTAACAGGATCTGCAGTTATATATTTATCCTGAAAATAAATACCTTGGGTGTTATAACATTGTTACCTCTTAATAACCATTAGCACATCTCACATCTCCCTGAATATTTCCACCAAACTCTAAGGGGAAAAGAAAAGACAACAAAATATTTATATATAGAAAAAAAGGCAAAAGAAATAAGAAACATTTTGTTGCTTTTCTAGATCTGCTTCCTCACAGATCAAATGTAGCTTTCGATAAGACTATTAGAAATGCCTTCTGAAAAGCTTATCATTTACCATTGTTTACATTTATTTTGTTCTTTTCTGCATAAAATTTCTTTCAAAATTATGCAAGTGTGGCATATGATATTTTCCTTCCTATTTAGAGTATTTTAAAAAGAAAATAAATCATAAAGACCATGTTGTTAAGAAGTGTTTTGTGAGGTCTTCATAAAAGGACTCCAGTTTTCACCATTTTCATAACCATAAAACTATTTATTAATTAAATACAGCAGCATTCATTCTGAGCCATGAACACCAAAGGCCACATTTAGCTTTTCTTTTTTTCTTTTTTAATTATTTCATCTGTTAGAAAGTACTGACAGGACTGGCTGATGTGAATCTGTCCCTCACCCCCTCAGCCCCCAGTAAAGCTTAACTGCCTGATAAAGTTAAAACCTGGGAGTATTATGAGTAGTTTATTTTAGAAATTATAATCACTAAGGAAGGAAATGGGATTTACAGTATATTTAGAGTGAAAAACTGCAATTTCAAACAAATTGTAAGAGAGATACTGAAATTTACCTACAAACTTGTAAAGACATTACAGCTCAGTCGTACTTTCAGGGGCTGAGAACTAGAGTCAAAAAGAATGTATGTGCGGGAAGACATCTACAGACTGAAGTGGCGGTACAGAGACTTAGTGGAGGAACTCTGATTTTAAGAAGACAAGTGCAGATCATACATAGATGGTTGTACATAAGACCAGCATTGAATATTGATATGTGACATACTTGTAAGAACCCTGCCAGGCTGTCTAAAGCCAAGAAAGGTTAGAAATGTGAAGTATGCTGAAGAATAATAATTTAAAAAATTATTTATATGAAATAAGGAAAGTAATTATACATATAATTATATATATATAATAATTATAATGTAGGCAGGTATTTCCTAAAGTTATCTTTGAGTATTAATAATAAACACATAGAAAAGGTGTTCAGATAAACTGACAATTTGTTACATTACTTTACAGAACTTGTCAGAATTTTTAATATTCCTGTTTTTTTTTTTGTTTATCTTTAAAAGTAGAGATGTAGTGTGTAACACAGGCTCCCAGAAAATGCTGATCTGGGCTGAACATTTTGGAAGATGCTGATTTGGAGTGTGTAGTTGCAATCATTCCCTAACTGTCCTCGCCTCTAGCTTCTCTGTTCTCGCATTTGCTCCTCATTATCATTACTAGAGTACCCTGATTGAAAAAAAAAAATAATAATAAATAAAAACAAAACCCTTTCAATATGCCATCCCATTCTGCAAATAATACATTGTTAACTGTTCAATTCAAAATTTCTTTTATTTTTTTTTATTATGTTCAGTTAGCCAGCATGTAGTACATCATCAAAACTTCTTAAGGGATGCCTGGGTGGCTCAGTTGGTTAAGCGACTGCCTTCGGCTCAGGTCATGATCCTGGAGTCCCGGGATCGAGTCCTGCATCGGGCTCCCTGCTCAGCAGGGAGTCTGCTTCTCCCTCTGACCCCCCCCCTCTCATGCTCTCTGTCTCATTCTCTCTCAAATAAACAAATAAAATCTTAAAAAAAAACAAAAACAAAAAAAAACTTCTTAATGTGGCATTTTGGAGCCTCCAAATATTGTCCCTGAACTTCGTTTCAACTTTATTTTTTCTTAGTTCCAAACACTGCTCCAGAAAGCTAAATAATAAAGCTAAATGTCCTATATGTCCCTTTAGTGAAAGGAAAATACTTGGATTCAAGAACTATCTCCTCCATTGTGTGTTTTGGGTGATGGTATATATCAATATCTTTAATTTCCTCTCTCTCACAGGAATTGTGCTGACTATATATATTATCTATAATGCAATAATTTTGCTTTTTGTAGATGAAAGTAGATCAAATAAATGAGAAACCACAGCCCTTAAGTGCTGGAACCAGGATTCAAGTTTAGTTGTGTACAGTTTCAAAGTTCATGTTGTTTTCACTCTCCACACTGAGTTAAAGAGCCTAAAACACAGAGACGTGCAGAGTATACAGACCATGGACGTGATGAATATCAGTTGAACTGTGCGAAGTTTTATGTAGTTTTGATTCTTATGAAGTTTCTTGGGAAAAAGATTGACTCTCAGTTTCAGCTTATATAAGACTTTTGGCTTCCTTAGGTAGGAATTTTTTTTTCCTGTACTACCTAAATCCTAACTCAACTGTGTCTGTGGATTTTGTCCAAATAATTTTCCTGATTTAACTTCTCCCTTTTCTGGTTCATCTCCCCTGAGTTGTCCCTTGGAGAAATCCCCCCCTTCTTTTTAAAACTAAGGGTCTCACCAAATTTCAAATTTCATCTATTTGATGGGTGGATATTCATAGTTTATCTTTTATCTTCTTCACAGTCAAAAATTATAGTAAACATGGGCATACTTAATTATACTTCAAAAATGTACCCCAGAAAGCTTGAGGTTATGGTTAATATATACATTGATGAGTTTTTAGAGAAACATGGAATTTCACAAATGGATATTCAGGACCTATGGCCATAATCTGCAAAAAATAAGGGAAACAATATTATTTCTTAGTAAAGAAGAATTTGGATGTGTGGGTGAGAAGAGGAGGAAAAATCTGGAAAGTTGGTAGGGTATTAAGCAATATGGGAAGAGACTGAAGCCTTAGGAAAAAGCAGCCAGTGAGAAATCCTTGGATCAGATGAAGAAAGGATCTATGAGAAAGGAATGATCTAATATATAATCCTAAATAATCCTAAATTAAATTTCTAATTTAATGTTTTGTGTTGCTGCCATGTAAACTCTTTACCTTGTCTCCGTCCCCACATCTTAAGTAATAAGTAATAGTTGATCCTAGTAATTGATAGTGGTTAGGGAAGACTAGGTAATAAATAAAAAGAATAATTATCTCCTTTTCCAATTATTAGAGGGTTTTTTTGTTGTTGTTGTTAGTGAAGTTTAGAGTTCTCAGATATTGTAGAGGCTTGATTTTATTAAAGCATGGGAAGATGTGTGAGCTGTTATTATTATTTGTTGTTCTTTTGATAAATCTTGTGGTGCATTGCTTGATAGGAGCTCTGGTGATATAAAAATAGTAGTCATTCTTTTTCAGCCTTATGGACTCAGTATGTGCCTCATAGGGATGTCAGAGGAATGTGTCAAGAACTATGAAGGGTCTGAGGTTCTACCATACTTGCAAATTTATAAGTTAGCTTGCCATACTTTTATGGATGCTAGCAGAAATCAAAAGACCCCTAGGTCTGGGACAAATGACAGTTTACTACTCACAATATGAGTAGAAGGCAGATCATTACCATTGTTGTCAATTCCCTGAGCCCCCGGTTTCTTGAAGACCAGGTAAGAGTTGTTCATGCAATAGGTTGCATTTTAGGAAAGGAACCCTGAGCATTGAGAATCCAAATCTTTTATAATGGGCAGTATGCATGCCTATTTCTTTGCTCTGGAGGGAGATACCATCTCTATCTTCCAAGACTATAAGTAAACTTGTCCTTTGCTCTGGAAGGAGACACTGTCTCTGTCTTCCAAGGCTGTTCAATATATAAGCAACCTTAAAAAGATACTCCAGAACAAAGACAGTTAGTGCTTTTGCTTGCAAGATGTGTACAATTATGATAGACCCATGGAGAATTGTCTCCTGACAATATCTACCTCTCATTTCTCTATCTTGGCTTCTGGTGCATTTTCCCATGAGAATTCCCATTAGTCAGAGGCTGATTAATCGGAATGCCAGAGGCTGGAAACAAATCTATTCAATTTTCATCATACAGCATTTAATTAAGATTATTATCAACAGGACTCCAAACTACAGAATGAGGCCAATCCCCAGGGATCCAAACCCAACTAGCATAACAAATTACATCAACCATCAGTGTCTGCATTAAAAAATCATGTGGCTTTTTTCCTTTCATTTATATATTGATATTTGCACTTGTCCCAAGGTGTTAATCCAGGTACTGTGAGATACATTAACAATTACCTTGGCTCACAAGGTAGAAGTGTAGGGCAATTCTACCATCTCTAACAACTCTGACCAGCAGTTTAGGTTGATGTGAGTGACTTCAGAACCAAGGTGGTATCATTGATCATTTCAGCTAAGGCCAGTAGCTTCCCCCACGTACCCAGGATAACCTCAAATGGTGAGATCTCCACAGTTATCTTATTGTTACATGATTTATAGGTGGTGTTTCCTTAAACTCTTGAATGTCTCTTATTAATACCCCTAAATCATATTTTGGAAAGGAAGGCTGGTTAATACATGTCTTCCCCATAAGAAGAGTCCCTAGGGCATACCTCATGCCTCTGGAAAGAACCTATTTTTTAAAATTGCTGCCCTCACCCCCAAGGAGGACTACATCAGTCAGAGGACCCCAGTTGATAGTGCTTTCAAAGTGCTTCCAGATGGTTGGTAAAAACAGCTTTTGCAGTGAAGTTCAAATAATAGAGTTTTGTCCTTGTTTTGGAAGAACTCTCTGTCCTAGTCATCTATGCCATCAGAAGGTTGACATTTGTCCACCCCATGCAATGACAAAGTAAAAACTATAAGAATGGAGATGGGAAAATATCTGGAGGTAAGAACATGTGTTTTAACTGGGAGGTGTAGAAATTGGGGTTATCTCCTGCTGTTTCCATAGACCTCTTGGTTAAGGTTAAGGACAATCATGGTCAAACCATTATAAAAAACATGGGTCAGGAGATAACAGATCTATCAGTAAGTTAAATTTATGGACTCACAACAGTTAGGGAATGCTATCCTAAAGTATTTTCCTTAAAAAAAGACTCCAGGGTGCCTGGGTGGCTCAGATGGTTAAGCGTCTGCCTTCGGCTCGGGTCATGATCCCAGAGTCCTGGGATCGAGTCCCACATCAGGCTCCCGGCTCAGCGGGGAGCCTGCTTCTCCCTCTGACCCTTTCCCCTCTCATACTGTTTCTCTCTCACTCGCTCTCTAAAAATAAATAAAATCTTTAAAAAAAAAAAAAAAGACTCCAAAGGTGATTCTGAGAAACAGATGTCACTCCCTCTGTCATACTGCACTATCCCTCTATACCAGGTGTTGTTCCCCCTTCACCATCACAAAATCTGTGTGTCTTTTTCATCTTTTCTCCAATCATCAAATATTCTTATATGGACATTTCATTCAAATATATCCTATAAAATAGGAGTTAGGGCATTTTTATAAAACTTTCAGAGACTCAATATGTCCCCAAATTTGGTCCTTCTGTAAAGGGGCTCAGTGATCAGTGTATACTTAACAAAGTGATCATTATCCTTAAAATCTACTCAGTGATCAGTGTATACTTAACAGTGATCATTATCCTTATAATCTAGGGTTATGTCAGTACAATGAAAGAATCCAGGTCACTGAAGCAGTTAAGTCTGAATCCCCTAAACCATTTTTTTTTTTTACCCAAAAACAAGCAGATGTATAAAAACCAAGCAGGGATGTAGTTGCTATTAGAGGAAGAAAGACAAAGCATGCCATACCAGGAATGGTCAAGATAGAATCTCAAACTGCAAAATAGATCTGTATATACCCCAGCCCTTTGATCATTACCCAGAAAGTAGATAAGAAATGATCCCCTTCTGGAGATGGTCTCATTCAGTGACCAAACTGTCTTACAAAAGCTTGTGGATCAGAAGAAGGGAATGAGGTGGAGTTAGGGACATTTTTAGGTCCATTTTTAAAGAGCCCATTCTAACACTCAGCAATTCCAGATGCTTGCAGATGGTAGAGAACATGAAAAGTCCATCAAATACTTTTACTATTAGCCCATTTTTGAGTGGCTTTTGTGATAATGGTTCAACCACTTTCAGACTGAAAATAGTTCTGAAAGTCAAAAACATGACAAGTTTTATTTCAAGGCTCCAATAGTATGGATTTGGATTATCAGACTGGATCAGCAACGCCATAATCTGAACAAGTGTCAACTACTGATAAGCACCACTGATAACTTTGAGAGGAGGTCACAGGTCAGTTGTAGTCAATCTACCAGAAGCAGGCAGGAATCTGACTTAGGTAATGTGACTTCCCTTACCACAAGACAAATGGGACAGCTTTTAGCAGAAATCAAAAATCTTGGATGTGATGATTTTTTCTGTACCAGGAACATAGAATCCTTTACTTGGTGCCCAGTTTATAATAATATATATATTGCCATGTCCAGTAAGATGATTGGTGGAATTTTTGGTAGTGAAGGCTTGACCAGCAGCTTGGTTCCAGTAGGTCTCATCAGAGAAAAAGTCCTTAACATGGGCATCTGCATTAATGACTCAGATGGTTTAATTGTTAGCCACATTTGTTTTCAGAGTTCACAGCCCCAAAAAGGTATCTTTCATCTTCTGATCTGTAGTCTTCCAAGTAGGAGACTAAATATCTAAGATATTGACAACAATCAAAGTCAGTAAATATATAAGGCTCATCAAGGGATTATTGACCATAGCTTTGGGAATGGCCTTGAATTCTGCCCATTGAGTAGAGTGATCATGTCCATTTTATATTTTGTAAGGCAAATGTTAAGTTTGAACAGCCATAGTACATTAGCAGGATAGCATCATTGAGACAGGCCCATGTATTTAGGGCAAACTCGGCATTGATGGTACATTGAACCAGAGGTTTACTTGAGACAGTGAAGATAGGGGATAAAGTTTTCCCCAGAAGAAGGAAAAACTCTTTTTCCTATAAAACTGAGATGTCTTTAAGTCCAAGCATGATGCATTCTTGAAAATATCATTTCCATTTGACAAGAGGGGTTTATGGGTCCTCCTCACCTTGTTATTCAATGAATAGAAGTTGACCCACCAAAAATGGGAATATCAAGCTGGAGAGTCACAATAACTCTGTAGGTCAGACATTCAGATTTGATAAGAACCCCATATAAAAATAGCTGTTTTTCAAAAGGAATGTACCTAGTAACCTTGCTATTGACAATGGCTTCCTTTTGCCAGAGACTTCAATTAGTAAAACCATTAGTTACAGACATTTATAGCTCAAAAGAGTTATTTATATTGCAGGGTAAAAGATAATAGTACTCTTCTACATGATGATCTTCCCAATTGAGAGAATCCTCTTTGGCATTTGTGGGCATTCATAGTACAAGCATCAATACTAATTATATATTAACAGTAGAATCCTTAACAAAAATACATTGTATTGGCCCAAAGAACCCTGCTCCCAAGACACCATTAGTTTTTGTTCCTCAATGTGATTTCTACTCAAAAATCACCAATTTCATTTGGGCATCCAGCATTCCATAGGACTAACTAGAATGGTGACTTAATTGCCTCTATCTAGAGTAATAAAATTGTTTTTTTAAAGATTTATTTGTTTATTTGGGAGAGAGTGCAAGTGGGGGGAAGGGCAAAGGGAGTGGGAGAAAATCCCCAAGTAGACTCCCCACTGAGCACAGAGCCTGACATGGGGCTCGATACCAGGACCCCAAGATCATGACCTGAGCTAAAATCAAGAGCCAGACACTCAACCAATTGAGCTATCCAGGTACCCCTAGAGTCATAAAATTTTGAATCTGTCCGGTCTCCTAAATTCTCCAGCATATTTGGAGAGCTTAATATGACCTTTGGTCCCCATTGGGGGTCAGAAAGACTTCAGTCCCACCCTTAATGATCCTCATCTTTAAAGCAACAGATCAGGTTGGTGGAAGGAGGGAGGGTTTAGGAAACATGGGGCAAGAGAGTGGCTTCATGCCAACAAAGTTGAGTTTACTTTTAGTTTTTTTTTTTTTTTTTAAGATTTTATTTATTTATTTGAGACAGAGAGAATGAGAGACAGAGAGCATGAGAGGGAGGAGGGTCAGAGGGAGAAGCAGACTCCCCGCCGAGCAGGGAGCCCGATGCGGGACTTGATCCCGGGACTCCAGGATCATGACCTGAGCCGAAGGCAGTCGCTTAACGAACTGAGCCACCCAGGCGCCCTTACTTTTAGTTTTGAGTAGTGTAGTGGCTGCCTTCAAAATATTTTTAGATATCTGAGTCACTTTCTCATCCTCTAGTAAGTCAACTTTGTCAGCATTGAAAACTCAGTCTGAGGCAATAAAACCCTGAATATTAGCCAATGCTTCATTTATGGTTTCCTTTGGGGGTTTATCTCAGTAAAATCTCCCCAAGAGGGTCAAATCTCCATTATAGCAGCCAGACCCATTGTCAGAGATTCTGAAGTCTTTTAATGGTATCTCCAAATGGATCTGTGGTTGACCCTATACACTGCAGAAAGTTCTGAGTCATTAGATGGTCTCACTATTTTCATTCTTCCTTATCAAGCATTATTCTTCCAGCTGTCTCACTTCTGAAGTGAACCAAAGTTCTAACTATTAGTTTGATTTCTTCCCATAGTGGTCATAAAAATCCCCCTATTTTACCTTTAGTGATGTAAGCATCTCCATGGCTTCTCAGCAGGTAGATAGAAAAGTTCTGCCCCCTTTCCCCAGTACAAATCTTAACACTAGTTCTTACTACAGTGTGTACCTGAAGCTGAGTGCCAACCTGATGAGATATTTTCCTACCTGGAAGAGAGTTAGCATACTCAGCATTCTGTTAGGATAGCTATCTTGGCTCTTCACAGTACTCAGCCTGCAGCACCCCTCCCCCCATGCTTCGTCCTTCATTCGACAGACAATAAACTAGAGGAGCATTTATTGCCTGATGGACCATTCAGTGTGGTCATTATGTTTGCTATTGATTTCCAGAGGCTTTTGTCAAATCACATTAATTGGCTTGTGAGACCATCATTCTTCTCTTAAAGAGCATTGTTTTTGTCAGAATCCCATCCACATAACCCAAACTGTCAAAACCTAAAAGATCTGAGATTTTACCATACTTTCAAATTAAAAAGTTACACTTCCACAGTTTCATGGATGTTGGCAGCAGTTAAAAGTTTACTACTCACAAACTGAGGGTTGCTGGAGTGGTGTGGGGTGGGAGGGATGGGGTGGCTGGGTGATAGACATTGGGGAGGGTATGTGCTATGGTGAGTGCTGTGAATTGTGTAAGACTGTTGAATCACAGACCTGTACCTCTGAAACAAATAATACATTATATGTTAAAAAAAATAAGATAGTAGGAAGGGAGAAATGAATGGGGGAAATCAGAGGAGGAGACAAACCATGAGAGACTATGGACTCTGAGAAACAAACCGAGGGTTCTAGAGGGGAGGGGGGTGGGGGGATAGGTTAGCCTGGTGGTGTGTATTAAAGAGGGCACATACTGAATGGAGCACTGGGTGTTATATGCAAACAATGAATCATGGAACACTATATCAAAAACTAATGATGTAATGTATGGTGATTAACATAACATAAAAAAAATTACTACTCACAACAATGGGAGTAATCAGAGTTTCAGCTTTGATGTCAGCTCCTCAAGTCCCAGTTTCCACATGCCCAGATAAAGAGGACAAGACATCTGTGCACATGCTGTGCATTGCAGGAGAGGAACACTGACTTTAGGGAACCCTAATCTTTTATAAAGGGCAATAATTATGCCTACCCTATTGCTCTGGAGGGAAATATAGCCCTATCTTCCAAAACTGTAAGAAAATATGGCAGTTATTCTAAAAGGAAGGCTTCTAAGGCTGTTTGATATATAAATATTCTAGAAAAAATAGTCCAGAACAAATGATTCTGCATGCAAGAAATGCAAACATGGAAGAGACCCATGGAGAATTGTCTCCCAACAGCCTAGAAACAACCTGCTTAATCCTGAGGGCACTAAATTCCTCCGCAGCAACCTGTATGACTCTATGGGCCATGACTGCCATGATGGCTCTCAAGGGGATTGATCACTTTCCCATCCATGTATACGGAAAAAGTGTTACTAACACAGTGATTAAAAAAATGTGGCCACCAAGAGCAGTGAAAGAAAATTGAAAAATAATTACGAATATGAAATTGGTATAATTTATTTTAGTAAATATTACAACTTTCCATATTGAATGTAATTTATCCTAACCAATGAAGTGAATGTCAGCCAATAATTCTTTTATGTGCCAAAGCTAATCAGAAGACTCATCTATAGATACATAGATATAGATCCAGTAGACAATTAAGCAAAAAAAAATTGAGTTAAGTGGGTGTGGATAAAGAAAAATCTATGTAATAAATCTTCAGTGAATTCTTTAGAATTTTAAAGACTAAAATGTTTAGGAGGATAATTTTTAAAAAATATCAATGTGAAAATATAAGTTTCTATGATAGGCTTTAGGTTAACCTGAATCAATATTTTCTCAAAGGACATAGAACAATATGATAAATTCACAATTTAATGCTGGTTCCTCAGATTTCTACAAAAGTAGAATCATGTCTTACTGCTCCACTAACTAGTAAATGAAGAGGCAAAAATCCTAGGTTCCACATAGTTCAGGACAATTGTAACATTAGTGTTCAGGTCATGAGAAGGTATATGAGAGTGCTGAAGTAGGAATAGACTTGAACCATCTAATAATTTGGAATTAAGAATTCAAAACTTTTGCATTTGATATTTTAAAGAAAGTTGCATATGTATGTGTGTCCAGATTGTGATCTGTATGAATATAAAATTGAAATTAAGCTCATTTATCCTATTAATTAATATATTATTGTTCATTTTCAAGACCAGTTTCTGTTTTCTTTATTTACAGAGTTAATAATCAAAACCTTGCATGTTACACAATAATAATACAAAACATTAAAAACAGAGTTTCAAATTCATGTCTTCTGTGATTTCCCACAGTGTTATCCAACAACCAAGGAGTCAATGTTTTACAACAGAATTGAAAATTCAGTCTATCTCCTCATAATGATATTATCTTGACAGAATTGAAAATACAGTCTATCTTCTCATAATGATCTTATTATCTCATGTGATGAAAGATAAATAAAACATACTGTGGTCTTAGCAATAAAATATTCAGTTTTCTATAAATTTGTATGCCTTTGGCAACTAATATATATGTAGGTATGTATGAATGAGCATGCATTTATGTCTATGTTTATATACATATATGTATTTGTTTTGTAGTTTAAATCTTACTCAATTTCATTTTACTTTAATGTAGCAATCAAGTATCAAATGTGTATATTGTTAAATGTGTATATTATTAAAACAGGGACTGCCACTAAGTTTATACATTTTTGTTACTCCATTACATTTAAACCTTTCATTCAAATTATGCAGTCAGAAGTAAAGAAAGTCTAAATATAGCATTTCCCTTTGCTAAAAACAAAATAATCACTAGAACACTAATATCTAACAACAACAAAAAAGCCTTCTTCACTTGTAACACAAAATTTGCGCTTAAGAACTACAATGACAAGTGAAAATAGTATACTATGTGATAAATTTTATTAATGCAAAGGCAACAGAAACATAGTGCCATCAGCAAGCTATGTGTAATTATATTATTGGCAGGAAAATTGAATTCTTCTAGCATAAGAAAGACATGTTCTTTGAAAATAGTTCACAAATATTCAAATATTACAATCTTCAAGCACTAAAAAATGTGACTAGTATTCTTGATACCTTTTTCCTATTGGTTTTTGTTAGGCACTGTAAATTTATGAAGTTATTTAACATTGGAAGATTGCTTAAAATTTTATTGCAATGTCATTTGTGCATAGTAGTAAGGAATAATAATATTTATAAATTATTTCTAAATGGATAATGATTTGGCTGGCAAATATAAGAGTAGTAGGAAATATCTATTTTAAACTTGAAATCCTCTACCTTGCTATGTGTAAATAAATCAGTGAAAGGGGCCACTCCATGGTTGTTTTGTTAGCCTTACTTTTTTTAATCTGGAGATTAGATAATAGAAATTACATTTCCTGCCACATCTACTTATTATCCCTTTTATGTTGTAGTTAAAATTAGAGCATGTTCTCTCTGTCCCTCTATTACTCTCTTCTGTGCCCATCTCATTCATTCTTGTATCTCTTCTTGCCCTTACTTCCCTACACACACACATACACACACACACAAATTGTATCTTCAGGAATTGTCTATTGCCTCTTTCATGGAAGAGTAACATATCAATTCATTAATAGCTATGTTCAAATTAATCTGGCAAATGATTTACCAAAATGACCAATTTTCTGTGTTTTTTTATCAGATGAGACTCAAATAAGTGAGAGATTATAATCAGTTGGGTCAGAACAGAACCCTGCAGGTAGACATCTAGTCTACTTCTCCCTTCACTTTCTTAATTTTTAGCATCACAATTTCCTTCTATACTACTAACTAGAATGTCTATATTCAGTCAATCTACTCTACACATATTTATGGATTATTGACTGAGTTCATTCTGTACATCACGCATTGGACTAGGCTCTGGAACCAAAACATGAAACAATAATGGACATGGTTTCTGCCCTTATTGAACTTACTGTCTAGTAGTGGGGGAACAACACACACACACACATATGCATGCATGTATCAAATATGCAATTCAGTCAGAATTATGACATCCTAAGGGATGTTTGGTTCAATAAAAAACATCAAACGGGATCATTGCCTAGAAATGGGAAAGTTTATTTGACCAAATGATGGTTAATTAGACTTCTGAAGGATGAGGAAAACGTAACCTTGAAAAGAAGGGAGGGAAGAGTTTCTAGGCAGACAGAGGAAGATGCACACAGGCTGTGGCTGGAGGGAATATAGGTGGAGAGGTGAGGAGGCCAGAGTAGCTAGAGATAAATATTGTTTCGAAATAAGCCTGTAGAGGCAAGTAGGGTCCGACTATGCAGGATTTTATAGTCTCTGTTATGTCTGGCTTCATTCTAAGAGTAGTGGGAAGTCATTTGTTGTTGCTGCTGTGGTTTAGAGGCTGAGGGCATTTATGATCAGATTTGCATTTTGAAAATATAACATGCGGCTTGTAGTGATGAGAATGGAAGGGAGATCTTCTCAGCAAGACATTATAATAACTTGGGTTGGGGTAGTCATGGTGGAAATGGAGAGAAGTGAATGAGAAATTATGGAGGAGGAAATTTCAGAGATTATGTAGGAGGAAAAATCCATAGGATTTGGTGATAGATTAAATAAAGTGGGACTGGGTGCAAAAAAAATTCAATATTATAAATAACTTGAATTTCTGATTTATATCATTTTCTAGTTAAATGTGGTAATGTAACAAATCATCTCAAAACTTAGTTTAAACATTGGCAATATTTATTTTGCTCAGGTATCTGCAATTTGGGCAGGGCTTAGCAGGGGCAGCTCATCTTTCTATCACTTGGCATCTGCTGAGCAGTTCAAAGGCTGGGAGAGGGAATCATCTGAAGTTTCTCTTTTCCCACACCTGCGTTTGAGGCTAGCTAATGTTGAGATGTGTTAGAGGTGTGGCCTGAACACCCACACGTGGACTTTCTGTGTGGTTGCCTCACTTGTTTATAGCACAGTGGCCAGGTTTCAAGGGCAAACTCCCTGAGAGTACCAAGCGGAAGCTCTAGAGCCTTTTATGACTTTGCCTTAGAAATCACTCAGCATCACCTCCATCACATTATATTCATTAGAAACAAGTCAGTAAAGCTGATCTCTATTCAAGAGAGGGAGTGTGAAAGAATTTGTGGACTTGTTTAATTCCAGCATTGGCAACTTGATGTCAGACAGCCCCACTATTGAGAGAGAAAACTTTAGAAAAAGACCACATTTGGAAAAAACATGTATTTTTTTCTTTTGCTTCTGACTGATCTTTAAGCATCTGTTTTGCATGCTCTGCTTTTTCCAGAATCTATTGCTTTTAAGCTATTGACTTCTAAAACCTATCTAACCTTGACTTTTCATCTAACTACTAGTATCTCCAGCTGTTTGTTGCCCCTAGGATGTCTCAACATCATCTCCAATTTAAGTTGTTAAAAATCAAACACTTGTCTTCCCTCACATTTTCTCCTTCTCTTGAAATCTTTTCAGTTAATGGAGACCTCATTCTGGTTCAAACTTACATTTCTCCTTGATGACTCCTCCTCAGTGCCAATCCCAGTCTGTTGCCAGATATGGTCGGGTCCACTATAGACAGCTACCTCACATCTATCCACATCTTATTTTCTTTCCTCTTTCTTTTTGTTCATTTTTGCCTTATTCACAGTGTTCTGGACAAGTGATGTTTTTACTGACCCTAGAAGATGTCAGCTCATTTTCTCCTCAGGATTTTGTTCTTGAGGTTTGCTCTTTCCAGAATAATTTTCCCAGAAATTTTGCATATCTGGTTCCCTTTAATCATTAATTTTTCTATTCGGACTCCTCTAACCACTGTTGCTGAAATACCCCCCTGTTCTAATTATTCTCTTTTACCCTTTTAAAATTCTTTTCAATAAAATGAATAAGTTATATGGATCTAGTGTACAGCATGGTGGCTATCGTTAATAGTACTGTATTATTAACTATAGTTATAGTTACATAACTATTGCCAAATAGTTATATAATGACTATGATTACACTGTACAATGGCTAAGAGAGTAGATCTTAAGTGTTCTCACCACCAAAAGCAGAACATGGTAACTACAGAACTGATAGATATGTTAATTAACTTGAGGTGTAATTTCAAAACATATATGTATATTAAATCATCATTTTGTGCATCTTAAAAAGTGTACAATCTAGATGCAGGATCTAGTTACAATGTAGCTGTAAAGCGCTGCCTTGTCTTTGCCCCCTGCTCAAAATAAAGCTGTTACCTTTCTAGCCCTGTCCGGCATGGTGCTTAGCAGCCAGGGATGCATGGTCTCAGACATGTTTACCAAGTAAAACATTGACTTGAGGGGCACCTGGGTGGCTCAGTCATTAAGCGTCTGCCTTCGGCTCAGGTCATGATCCCGGAGTCCTGGGATCGAGCCCCGCATAGGGCTCCCTGCTTGGCAGGAAGCCTGTTTCTCCCTCTGCCTGCCACTCCCCCTGCTTGTGTTCTCTCTGACAAATAAATAAATAAAATCTTAAAAAAAAAAAAAAAGTGTACAATCTAAATATATATAATTTTTCTTTTTTTAAAGATTATTTATTTGAGAGAGAGAGAATGGGGGTGGGGCATAGGGAGAGGAAGAGAAAGAATCCTCAAGCAGACTCCCCACAGAGCATGGAGCCCATCATGGGGCTCAATACCAGGACTCTATGATCGTGATCTGAGCCAAAATCAAGAATCGGCCCCTTAACTGACTGAGCCACTCAGACGCACCTGTCATTTTTATTTTTCAATCACACCTTACTAAGCTGGGGAAAATAAAAATAATAATATTTAAAACATTTTCATGCAACACATTATCTAGAGTGATCATGTATTTATGGTGTGAATAGATTATCTGCCATTTGTTTGCTGATGTCTGTTATTAGAATATAAGCTCCATGTGGTCAGGTGTGGTATGAGTTTTGTTGTATCTCCAAAGCAAGTAAGGAAGAGGCAATGGCAAGTAGGGAGTAGTAAATAAAAATTATTGAATAAGTAAAGGCACCAATAAATGGAATGTGTAGTCATTCTTACTACTTCAGTCGCCTTTTAAGTGGTCCCATCATTTAAGAGGCTTTTCTTTTCCATTCTAACTAGAGTGATCACTTCTTTTCCCAAACTCCACTAGCATTTATTATCCATTCCAGTGTTGGTGATTGTTGATCTGTGCTAAATACTTTCAACGTGCTTCCTTGTGATGATTTTAACTCTCAGTCCTATCCTTTCTTTCCCAAGTAAGTTGTACCCTCCTTAAATTCCTGATTATTTCCCGTAGCAATTAATACAGTAGAAGTGACATGTAATATATATATTTTTTTGCCTATTTGGATTTATTCTACATGAATTCATCCAATGCATCTAAATCCTTTTTAATTCTAAAACCTAGCACGTTTGATGACTCAAGTAATAGCAACTAAATATTGAATACTTAATATGAATCAGGTGCTACGTTAATACTTCTCTCTCTTACCTCCTTTATCCTCCTACTGATGTGTTGCGGTGATGGTAAATTCTATTCCCATTGTACTGACGAGCAACGTGAATCTCAGAGATGTTAGTGTGCTTGCCCAAGAACCAGAAAGTGGTGGGACTGGGTTTCATATTTGCCTTTCTCACTTCAGAGCCTGTGTTATTTACCAATATATAATGTTGTGCTTTGATGCTGTCTGGGTCTATAAGTCTGGTCAAAAGTAATGCTCACACAAAGGAATCTCTCAGTGTTGGGTTCACATCTCTACTCCACCACTTCCTACCCATATGACCTGGGGGAAGTTAGTTAATTTATTTCAGGTAGTGAAAGTTTCTCAATGATGGCTATAATTTGGAATCACATGGGAACTTCAGAGCAAATACTGATTCTCTGTCCCTACTCCTAGAGATTTATTTTTTTTTTTCAGATGTGATTTAAATTTAATTGCTTTAGTGTGGGGATTGCACTGAAATCAGAACTCTGAGTTTGGGACCTGGGTACCAATATTTTTCAAAGGTTGCCAGATAATTCTAATGTGCAGCCAAGGTTGAGAAGCAGTGACTTCATCTAGGATAGTCCAAACTTTCATTTCTTCATCTGGAAAATGGAGATAATGGTATATACCCCCACAGGTGGTTTCTGAGAGTTTGCTGATATTAGTATATAATTCCTGGTACATAATTAAGATTAGCTGACAGTAGTAGTAGTAAAGCCATTTTTATTAATCCTTTGCCTATGGTTATACATAGACTTAGTTACTTCATTTACTCAACAAACATTTGCTGTGAATCTGGTACTTGTCAGTCACTATTCTGGGCTTTTAGAGATAAAATGGTTAAACAAATAGCCAAAGTTCCCATTCTCATAGAACTCATATTCTAGGGCAGGAGACCTATAATAAACAAACACAGCTCTGGGAATAGGGAATAATTGAAGGATAAATACTGTGATGAAAAACTATGAGACTCACAGCCCACTATTGTGTATGTAACGGTCAGAGAAGTCTTCTGTGTGGTGCCATTTAAGCAGTGTTCTGAACTGGGGGAGAAAAGTGTACACACACTCCCTCTGAGGAAAGAACGCAGGCAGTGAGAACAGCAAGTACAAAGGTGCTGACATTAGGTTATTGATGTTCCCTTAATGCACTTTCTCATGATATATAAATTAAATTTTCAGTATCTTCCTTGTAAACAAACAAACGGTATTTTTTCATTTTATTGAATGACAGGAAATTTTTATGGATATTATTTGTTCCTTTGATATCATGATAAAATTCTTATCAGCAAAGTGTAATCACCCCTATTCTACAGAAAGTGACAATGAGAGTCATTAATATTCAGTGTCTCATTAGGGTCCCTTAATGTGAGGCAGAGTTGAAATTAAAATTCTTGGTTCTAAGAGTTCTCTAGAGTTATCAAAATATGTGGTCTTTGAAGTAATGGAACAAGTTTTTTTCTTAATATGTTCACAATGGTAATTATATTTTCACCCATCCACAAATATTGGAAAACATTTGTGGCCTATGGTTATATTCACTCAATTATACCAAAATAAAATAATATATCCAGAGAAGTGACAATAAAGGGAGAGAGATTCTTAAGAAGTATAAAATTAGTGGGGAAAATACAGAAAAATAGATTTCAAATATTAACTAATAATTGACAGAGGAAATATAAATTAATGCATATAACATCAATTTATATATCTTTTTAAAGATTTTATTTATTTATTTGAAAGAGAGAGAGGGGGAGAGAGAGAGAGAGAGACGGAGCACAAGCCAGGTGAGGGGCAGAGGGAGAAGCAGAATCCTGGCTGAGCAGGGAGCCTGACGCGGGGCTCCATCCAGGGACTCCGGGATCACGACCTGAGCCCAAGGCAGACACCTAACTGACTGAGCCACCCAGGCGCCCTCAATTTATATTTAATAAACATCTACAGTTCTAGATGGATAAAGATCACAGGACTTTTGGAATGTATACAATCTCATCTTCCTACATTTTCTGCCCAGAAAACACACACACACACACACACACACACACGAATGGTGGCTTAACTTAATTTAGGAAGTTAGAGTAGCCTTTTGGTTAAGAGGACAGACTTTGGGGTCAGATAGACATAGCTCTGACTTCCCTCTCTGCTCAGTTATCTATATGACCATAAACAAATTATTTATAAGTCTCATTTTCCTGATCTCTAAAATCCATTTCATATAGTCGTATATACATCAAATGTTGGGCATAATGCCAAAATTGTAGAAGTCTTAAAACCCTATTTGCTTGGCTTGACTGGATGAACTTAGTTCTTGTTAGTTTCTGTTTCATTAGAAAGAGCAGAACCATGTTAACCAGTAGACTCAGCCCAGAATGAACCCAATAAAAAGCAGAATCTTCTCTCGATAAGTTTGAATAATGGTCAAACCGTCAGAGATGTCACCAACAAACATCACCCTCTTAAAGTACTCCTGCACGTGGGTGATAAAACTAGAGGTACTAGATATAAGATATGGGTGAGAAATGTTTCCTGTCAGTGATCTTAATTAATTAAGGGCAGTTCTGTGTGAAGGAGACTATGGCAAAAGGATGTGCTCCTCAGGCTTGAATGGACAGAACAGTTACTTGGGGAACTTAATGAAGGCAGATTCTAATTCAGTAGGTCTAGTTGAGAGCCTGGATTCTGCCTTCTCAACAGGCTTCCAGGTGATCCTGGTACTACTGCTCTGCATGCCATACTTTGTGTAGCAAGACTAAGGGAAAAGACCATTGGATCAGAAGTTAGGAGTCCAGGGGCTCCTGGGTGGCTCAGTTGGTTGAGCAGCTGCCTTCGGCTCAGGTCATGATCCCAGGGTCCTGGGATCGAGTCCCGCATTGGGCTTCCTGCTCAGCAGAGAGCCTGCTTCTCCCTCTCTCTCTCTGCCTTCCTCTCTACGTACTTGTGCTCTCTCTCTGTGAGATAAATAAATAAAATCTTTAGGGGGAAAAAAAAAAAGAAGTTAGGAGTCCAAGGATGTCTGTTGTGTGGCTTTGGAACTAAATACCGTGATGTAAGAATGGGAAAATCATACTTTTCCTGCTCCCTTCTGTGAATACCGTGAATATATATATAAAACTTACACACACACACACATATATATATATACACACACACATATATATACATATACATGCATATATATAGCTTATATGTGTGTGCTTTTAAACTATAATATTTTCAATGTAGAAGATTTCTTGTAAATAATATAAATAGTATAAATATAAATAATATAATAAAATGTATAATAATATAATATCCCTCAGCTCTTAAGAACCCTAAGGAACAATGCATGAATGGCATATTTCTTTTATACTAGTATATCTTTTCCACCTCCTTCTTTCCACATACTTCCTCCCAAAATAAACACACCTATTAAATAAAACAAGGATATGGGAAAACCAGATATATAACTCAGGTATTGTCTTTTAGCAAATATTTACTGAGCATCTTTGGAGGTCACATAGTAGTGAAAATAAACTTGTCATGCTTCAGTATGTGCTTTTAAAAAGATGGAAAATGAAAATGTTTATACAGGACTTAGATTTCCAAAAGTTAAAGTGTGGAAATTTCACGTACTTTAGGAAATCGAGTACCATCTTGAATTCAGAAGCCTCCTGCGGTAGCACAGGCTTATCCTGAGTATCGTCTGCTTATAATATCTTTGCCTTACAATATGAAATCATTTAACGAAAAAGAATTTTATTTGGCATTGTTTCTGGCATCATGATGAAACTATATCTGCTATAGAGTGGGGAAAAAGTAATGTTGCCTCATGTTTCTAAAATAGCTGTCCTTATATCAAGATTTTTTTTTCCTTTTGATGCCAGAGACTTATAGCAAAGACATTATCATCGCCTCTAAAAGAAGCGCCGGCAATCATTGAAAGGACTGTCATCTATCTTAGATAATGGCAATTTAACCACATGGTAAAACGCTCTTGTCACTTGATGCATTTTGATGGGAAGAATGTCATTGATGTTTTATTTCCCCCATGAATTTTAATGGGAAATAAACCATTAGTGACAAAACTGACTACAGTATACTTCTCTGACACTGTAAAAATTGTGCATTTAAAAACTGACAAGTGCCTTCTTGTGTGTGTGTTTTTTTTTTAAACTATGTTCATTTCACATCTATTACTCACTTAGAAATACATTCTGAAGGCAACTTTCTTCTCTGCTTCCTTAGCAGTGATGATCTAGCGGCTTGGCAAGGGCATATCAGAAGATAGGAGTTCTTGGGGAACTCTCATGGGGAACACTCAGGGTCAATTAGAGGGATTTTTGTTCCGAGGACCTGTCTTTAAATATCTTCTTACAATACTCTCTGGAGGTCAGAAAGAAGGGTAGAGCCAGTGAGAGTCTCATCTCATTTATATAGTCTAGTTTAAAATTACTTTTTAAAAAAGCAGTTGATAGAGACTTTATATTTAAAATCAATACTTTAGATATACATTTTTCTTTCTTCTTTTGAGGAATTCCAAGTTTTCGGTTTCACAGGACCATCAGAAACCAACACGCAAGTGTTGATCACCGGCTCAAAAGTCAGCTTGAAGATTTCCCCAGCAAACACTGAATCATTTAATAAGGTTTTCAAGGTTCAAGTTAAATGCAAGAAGACAAAAGGCACTCATTTCCATAGGTGCTGCCTGGAATTGCTTGAGCAGATTGAGATCTAGAAATAGACCGACACCAGGCAGGTCTCTGTGAGTCACCTCATTTGAGAAAGCCCAAACTTCCTCTTTTCAAATCCCTTGGTGTTTCTCAAGCATACCAGCCAGATCGCTCTGTCTTTAATGATTTGGAAGTGTGCCAGCTCATCTTTCCTCCGGACTTGGCTGCTGAAGGGAGCTTAGAGGCTCAGCGCCATCTGAGTCCAGAGGAAATGAATGGCACAGCTGAATATCATCAGGGTAATGATGGTATCTCATTGCTCTCTAAATCTATTATTTGAGACAGAAATAGAGCAGGGGATTTTCCTGGCATTTCAATTATAAGAATTAGAAGGAAAATGTGAAAAATGTAGGGGCAGTGAGGGAAAGTTTTGGAGAGAAACCCGGAGTGCATTTAACCTTCCCTTTTCCCATTAGTGAATACAATATTGCAAACTAGAGATTCGCTTTCAGTTTTAAAACAATCCATTTCCTAAACGATTTAACTTTCTAAAAATATTCAGTGGAATTAATTTTTGTTAATTGGTTGTCTTAATAGTAGGATTTTAGCGAGGGAGGCAATGTGCCCCAAACCTCTTGCACACTCTGTAAGTCTTCATCTCTAATTCCTGTCACTGCTGTGGTCACCAGTTAGGTTCGGTGCAGGTGCTCCTGATCGGGCCTCTCCTTCTGCCTCTTCCTCCCTCTCCTGTGGCCCATCTGACATGTGGGACAGGAAGTCTGTGAACCAGACATGGTAGAGGAGCTAATGCTTTATGAATCAACTCTTGAACCACAAGGAGATAGGATCGAATAAGTAAGTGTCTGGTTTTTTTGTTTTGTTTTGTTTTTGTTTTGTTTTTGTTTTTTTTTTCCTGCAGTTTCCTCTGCTATTCTGAGAAGCATTTGACAAGTTTTGCCAGAAGTTTCTCTAGGGCTTAATACCAATTATCCTTGGCACAGCCTTGTGTTGTCTTTCCTGCATTCCAAGACTCCTTCACTCCCACCTATTCCTCATTTCTGCTCCCTGAGGTCATATGACCAATTAAACCTCTCCCTAAGGAGCTCTTGTCTCAGGCATAGTTTCTAGGTAACATAGTCTAAGATGTGATTTCATATCCTCCTTTTGGCTGTTCGGTCCGTATCAGATGTTTCCAGTCAAGCCTTACCTGAACTTTGGTTTGAGGTCATAGAATGAGAAGACCTATGCTTGAGGAATATTCAGAAATTTATATTCCCAGAGAATAATCCTAAAGGAAACTCAAGGATAACAGACAATGCTGTTACATTCTTCCCTGGCTGTGTGTATGGCTGTAATCCCAAAGGGAACTCAGATTATTTCCCTAACCCATATGATAGGCATTGTTTGTACTAATCTTCAGGAAATGGTGAAATTACTGATACATTTCTAGGGAATAGATGCTGAAGTCAGTTTCTTAACAATATTTATAGTATGTGTTTTAGTCTGATTTGGTTTGGTTTCAGTTTTATGTTCATGGTGTGTACGTGTGTGTGTGTGCACGTGTTTCCCAGTTCGGTGGTTATATATGCACATGGGGAAAAATGCCAGCTGCTGAAATAATATACTATGGCTTACTAGAGAGGTGAAAATGTCACACGGCTTCCCACCCAGGAGTGCATTATGTACACATTTTTCACTGACTAACAGGATTTCATTACCAGGTAGAACACTAACTGTTGTAAACTGATTTATGGACTAAATAAATGTGATTTTATTACTGTCTTCTTTTTGGTGATCATCTACATGCTGTGGAAAATTCATGACAATCCTGAGTTCTTGGATCATGCAGGCTATTTTTCTACATAAAGACTTTTACGAGTTTATTAGGTAATCAACTGTTTATCCTTTGCAGGCCACATCATCTTTAAAATTTTATTTAATGCACTATACATATCATAAAAATAATATGTAGAAAATGTGGAAAGAATTATGCATTACCTATTTACAAAGCTTTAGGCTTCAAGAATCAGAGGATTAAAAGTGTGTGTAAGTATTGATACAAACAGTGTATATATTAATAAATATTTTCATGTATTCAAACATGAAAAAATATTTAACATACTATAAATGTGCATAAGTAATGATATAGTATTTATATTAAAATATATTCATGTATGCAAATAAAGAGCTACGGTGGCTAATTGGAATTTTTCTCAGCAATATCCTATTTTAATATTACCTCAAAAATAAAACAAAATTGACAAAAATGTAACAAATATTTATAGCATACTAGATAAAAACAGATTTTGGCATATACTTCTGTGAGTTCAAATAGATACTCTTAAGTTATATTCTTTATAAAATTTAAATAATAATAACTAATACACAGAGCTTACTATATGCTGGACAGGCTTTAAATATATCAATTCATTTGGTCCTTTCAATAAACCTCTGCGATACTACAGTATCATTTCTTTCTTACAAATAAAAACATAGATTCAGGGATTCAGTGTAGGCAAATTGACAGTAAAGTTTACACATTTGCATGTGTATTGTCAAACTCAAATCTTTTTACTAACCAATTTGGTCTCAGGGCTAAATTTCTGTAATATGTATATCAAAGATTTGTTTGCAGTTACTCCTTTTTTGTTTTGGTTGATGTCTTTTTTTCCCTTTTTTCCCAACTTTATTAAGGAATAATTGACAAACGCAAGTGTATATATTTAAAGTGTACAGTGTGATGGTTTGATATGCATATACGTTGTGGAATGATTACCAAGGACAAGATAATTCACACACCCATCGTTTCCTAGTGTTAACTCGTGTGTGTGTGTGTATGTGTGTAGGTATACTCTTAGCAACTTTGAAGTGTACAAAGCTGAGTTATTTTAATGAGTCACCATACCGTACATTAGATCTTCAGAACTTATCATATAACTGAAAGTTTGTACTTTCAATATTTATTCTAAATCAATATCAGAAGGAAAAAGGAAGCAGAACCCTGATATTTAGAATATATGGAAGGTACATCCTTTTGATTGTTAGGCATATACAGTTTAGGATTTGATAAATGTTTTTTTTTTTTTTTTTTTAAATAGGATTTTTAAAAAATCTCTAAGAATACCTATTTCAATACCACAAACTATTCACCTATAAATGTCCTCTCTAGCTGGGAGAATTCATGACTTACTTTTTTTTCCTAGGGTAACTTACCAGGCCAGACATAATGTGAGTCTTTCTAATTAGAATGTTGAGTAGATAATGAAATTTATATTATCAGTGTACTTACAAGTAAGAAGTTTATTCCTTCAATAATATGGTTACATTGAGAAGGAACATTGAGAATGCCAGTACATTTCTTGACATGATCCGTACAACTAAATAGGTATGGGGACTATGAAATCTATTGAGAAGAAAGCAACGCAATTTTAAATATGAGCAACAAAAACAGCCTTGTTCTTAATTGTGGTTACATAGAAATTTTTGGTACAGTTTTTAAGAACTTAGAGTCTGGACTCAGAGAGGGTTCGAATCTCATACGCACAAGACAACATGAAATCAGAAGTCTTAGGAAGCAGGAAACAGATACATTTCAAGTGCTTGACAACTTTGCCAGTGGCCAGACTTAGAGCATTACCTTAAATATTTCATTATATCCCATTTTATGATTGACATTAGTTCCTCAGAGTCAATATTAAAAACATACATATACAGCTAGGTCCAGATATATTGTACCCCAATTTTTTTCACGAGTCTAGGCTTTTCATCATCTCCAGTAAGCCTCATCCTGCTCCTTGACATACCACATCCCCTAGTTTGGTGTCACAATCAAGATCCATTTTCTAAGGGTGTCATTCATTCAATAAACACTAACTGACTACCTGCAGGACCAATCATGGACTAATTAGTAGTAATATGTGATAATTGTCCTGAAGGGGCTCACCGTATACTGAGGCAAAAGAATGACAGCAGAACAGAATAAGGTAATATTAGTAATAAATTAGCTTATAAAGATAAAAAGTATGGGAACAAAGGGGAGCAGCACCCTACTCAGGGTGAACTGGGATTGGGGTTACCAGGGAAAATGTCCCAGAGGTGTGCCCACTTAAATTCTGAAGTATGAATGGGGATTAGATAAGTGATAAGGGACGGACCTGGAAAGAAGGGTGTATAATATAGTTTCTGTTAATAAGATTTTTATTACTTCTTGAGTGTCAAAACACTCTATTAACCAACTTTTAATGTAACTTCCCACTGTAATGGAAGCTGAAGTTCATGCCTTATTTCTACAATTCCTTTCACCAAAACTTCTTGGTACAGAATAAAGAGAAACAAAAGAGTGAGGAAAAATCAAAGATATTAGGTAGAATGAAAGATACTGCTGTAAGTTAGTGGCTCCTAATGGGAGGAAGGCAGAATTTTGCCGTGCAAGGGACATTTGGCAATGTTTGGAGACAGTTTTTGATTGTCATAACTTTGGCAGGGGGTTGCTAATGGCATCAAATGGACAGAGAGGTGTTGCTAAACGTTCTGCAATGCTCAGGACAGCCCCTGACAACAAAACAAATAATATCTTGCCCAAAGTGTCAAAAGTGCAAAGACTGCAAAGCCCTGCCCTAAGCTGATAATTGGGAATTATGCATAAACACAAAATAGTGTTAATATCCAGTGTGTTTAGTTTCCTGAAAGGCACACACACAAAAAAAATTAGAGGGCCACTACTTTTTATCACTCACATAGATTGGTACTAATAAACTAGTGATTGTTTCACAAAGTTGAGAGTGATGCTTTCACACCCTGTAACCATTGTGTTTTGCTCAGAGAATGAGGTTTCTGCATTATTTAAAAAGATCTAGTAAGGAGATTCCATGGCATCTTGAACAGCTCATTGTAGTTTTTCTACTCAATGAGTTCTGGAACACTAAATTATTTTCTCGTGTCCAGGTTAAACCACCCTGTAGCAATTTTGTTTATTTCTAACTATACCCTTGCAAAGGAATCTTTAAGAATTTTGGCTAGAAAAATGTTTGTACTGTGATGCAGACAGGTTCAACCAAGGGCTCCTGTGGCATGATAAGTTATTACTTACCAACTTCACCCTGTTCAGGTTCTGGCCTTGAGTTTTGCCAACTCTGAAACTCATCCTCATGTTTGCATGAGGGTTGGTAATATATTGGATTATCGACGTTTCATACTAAGCACTAAGCCCTTCCCCCCCACACACACAAATTTGGAGTGATTAGCAAAATATTAATTTAAAATGACATTAAAGGAGTAGATTAAAGAGACATATGTGATGTGTTATCTTGGATTAGATCCTGGAATAGAAAAGAGGATGTTAGTCTAAAAACAAAACAAAACAAAGGAAACGAAAAACCTGATGAAATTCAAATAAAGTCTGAAGTTTAGTTAAGAGGAATGTACCAGTAATATATTCTTAGGTTTGACAGATACACCATGGCTATGTAAAATGTTTACATTAGGGGAAACTGGGTGGAGGGTACATGGGAACTCTGTGCATGATCTTTGCATCTTTTTTGTGTATCTAAAATTATTCCAAAATATTTTATTTCTTAAAAAAATGGCATTGAAGAGGAGAATAAAATGAACGAATTGATAAGGGTTTCTCATTTTGAAAGCAATTTTTAAAAAAATCTTGTAAATTAGAAGCACTGAAATAATTTGTTGCAATTTTGTAACTGAAATACAATTATGTATAACTGTTTATCATTATGTTTTTAAATTCTCTTATTTCACTGAAATCCTAATCTACTTGTTTTAATTTTACATCAAAGCAAATACGTGGATCAAATATTGCAAATCAGAGAGGTTTGTTGTCCAGAAATAGCTTACATTTTTGGCTATTATAGATTGCTATATCTTAAAATTTTTTTCCAACATTTGAAATATTAAGTATTTCACATAACCAGATTCCTAGCTTTTGAAAAATTAGAAGAACTGGAAAACTTGGCCCACATTCAGAGGTGCCTGAACATTTTAGTAGAGGTTTCCTCCTTTATCCTGGGCATATATTTGCCAGATGGCCACATAACCCCAATTTTTACTTCCCACTCCCAGCCCAATTACCAGGTGGGTCAACTGTGCTTTTGAGCATGTGACATCTGATTTTGCAATTTATATCCCAGTCCTCAATATTAAATAAGTATGGGGTTTTCATATATTTATTAATTTAAATTTTTGAGAGATTTAATTAAGCTAATTTACCTGTCACCATATCAGGATGTAGAAATTATGTTCTGGAGTTCCACTTCAGAAACATTTTTAACCTGTTTATGGGGCTGAAGATGTTTGTTTCACCCAGCTGTTTATTGTGGCAGATAAAGGATAGGTACAGTTTTCTTTTCCATCCAAGGTTTACATAATTTGGGACCACTTTTTTTGTTCTGTTTTGCCCTAAATGATAGCTTTGTGCCAAGACTTTTCTACTTCCCAAATAGTAATTTTTTTTTCAAAACATTGTCTTAGCTTTATATAATGATGCTACCCTTGAGTAGTATAAACTCAAAAGTAATCTTGGTGGTTGACATTCTATAGAATCTTATATTTCATTCCTTGAAATCATGAATAATACTTTTAAAATATCCTTTTGCACAGAGAAATAGACTCTCTTATATATCAGTATTTTTCATATCTAGGATTCACTGACCCAATTCTCAGATGTGGTCTCCCAGTCTTTTTTACTTTTCTATACTTCCCTTTATAAAGATCTTGGATGCCACAACAGAGGCATATTCTGCTCATTGTTAAGCAGGAAAGAGCTTCTAATGAAACCCCATTATTTAGGGAAATGGTTGTCTGTTATGTGGCCTTCATATCATGAAGGACATGTTAAGCCTGTTGGTATAAAGAAAAAACTTGGAGAGAAGATAATATGCCTACCTAACAAAAACTGTTTTGAGATACTTTAAAATTGCTTAGCAACAGCACCAAGATCTAAAATCTAATCACAATAGTTTATAACAATTCATGCAAGCATATTTGAAGAATTCAAAGAAAAATATTAACACTTGATTTGGTTGTTGGATACACTTGAAAAATATATTTTTTTCTAAAAAATACCATATAATCATTTTTTGACATGAGTTGTCCTTCTTTCCCATGCCTTAAATTATGTTGTATTGATGGCCTGTAATTTTTTGAGGACTAGTACTTTATAATTTGACTCCTCAAATTATAGCGAATCATATATATTTATGTCATACCTTGGAGATATTTTGGGTTTGGTTCCAGATCACCACAAATAAAGCAATAAAGTAAGTCAAATGAGTGTTTTGGTTTCCCAGTACATATAAAAGTTATGTTTCTACTATACTGTAGTCTATAAGTATATAAGAGCATTGTGTATAGAAAAAAACAATTAAAAAAGACTTTATTGCTAAAAAAAAAAAGTGCTGTCCATCATGTGAGCTTTCAGGAAGTGTAATCATTTTGCTGGTGGAGGGTCTTGCCTTGATGTTGATGGCTGCTGACTGATATGGGGGGTGGTTGATGAATGTTGGGGTGGTTGAGGGAATTCCTTTAAAAAAAAAGGTAACAGTGAATTTTGCCACATCAATTCATTCTTTTTTTCTACATTTCTCTGTAACATGAAATGCTGTTTGATAACATTTTATTCACAATAGAACTTTCAAAGTTGAAGTCAGTCCTCTAGTACCATGCCCTGCTTTACCAAAGAAATTTATATGATATTCTAAGTCCTTTGTTGTCATTTCAACAATCTTTATAGAGTCTTCATCAGGAGTAGATTCCATCTCAAAAAACCACTTTCTTTGCTCGTCCTAAGAACCAGCTTCTCATTCGTTAAAGTTTTATCATGAGATTGCAACAATTCAAAAGCAATTCAAATATAATAATAATGAAACAGTTTGAAATATTATGAGAATTACCAAAATGTGGCATGGAGATGTGAAATGAGCAAATGCTATTGGAAAAAATGACACTGACAGACTTGTTAGATGCAGGGTTGCCCTGAAACGTCTATTTGTAAAAAAAAAATGTAATATCTGCAAAACACAATAAAAGGATGGATGGCTGTACTTTTAGGTAACTCTGGACTTTTCCTCTGTAGCCTTTTTAGTGATTATATAATCTTGTAATGTGCTGTTTCACGTCTGTCTTTCTCCCCAGAATGTGAGGTACATGAAGGCAGGGCTGGTCCACAACTGCGTGTTCACTAATTCTCATACTGTTGAGTGCATCTGATTTTTTTTTATAATTAGTGAATGACTGAGTTAATGAATAAGTGACTAGGGGTGCCTGGGTGGCTCAGTTGGTTGAGTGACTGCCTTCGGCTCAGGTCATGATCCTGAAGTCCCGGGATCAAGTCCCACGTCGGGCTCCCCGCTCGGCGGGGGGGGGGGGGGGGGGGTCTGCTTCTCCCTCTGACTCTCTTCCCTGCTCATGCTCTCTATCATTCTCTCTCTCTCAATAAATAAATAAATAAAAATCTTAAAAAAATGAATAAGTGACTAAATATGCTATGCCCTTGCATTCAAAACTAAATAGAATCATATTTTTTAAAAATAAGTATATGGGGGGAAAAAAGTACATGACTTGACTTTTTCATTCTTATCTCCAGTCTTCTAGTTTTTAGTTTTTAAATCCATGCTGCTTACAACATCTGGACTGATCAACTTAACTACAGGCACAGTTAAGTGCCTTTCAGCACACCCAAAGTATCCCCCCCTTAGTTTTGACAAAAAACAAACAAACACAAAAAAACAAAAACAAAAACCAAAAAGCAAAAAAACCCCAAAAAGCAACAACAACAAAACCACCTAAAATCCAACAACTTCCTTAGCCTATCATGTATGGCCTTCCTTGAATAGACATTTATTTACCTCTCTAGGTCTACCTAAAGAATCCCCTCAGCTCCAAACAATCTTAGATGTTCTGGGAATTAATTTTCTTAGATACAATATGTTACTTAGTGTATCTGCTTAGAAGTCCATCCTGGCTTCTACTCAGAGTTCATGTGTCCTAACTTTCAACATTCAACTTTGACATCATCTCAAGGATGACATCTCTAAATTCCTAAGCTGCAAAAATGTGCACTTTTTGTGTTCCCATTAACACCTGCTTACCTTTAACACTCGTAACTCATTATTAATATGACCTATTTGTGTTTTTAAGACTTCAAGTGTCTTAAAGGAAGAATTCCATCTTATTCATTTTTGCATTGAACATTCTAAGTCAGTGTTTGGTGTTGAATAACTCCCTCCACGAAAAATTATAAAAAATTATCATCAAAGATTCATTTGACCTTTCACTAGGAGGAAAAATAATTTAGAATTTCAAGTGATATCCAAATTATCCTGAGATGCTTCTTTGATGAATTGCCTCTTTTTCTCACATTTAAATTAGAACACTTAAATTGTAAACTTTGGTCTTCTTTCTTTCTTTTTTTAAATTTATTTATTTTTAATTAACATAATATATTATTTGTTTCAGGGGTACAGGTCTGTGATTCATCAGTTTTACACAATTCACAGCGCCCACCAGTCTTTTTTATTTCTTAAATTTAGGTGTATTTCACTTTAATTATTCTTGAATAAAAAACCTTACTGAGCATTTACTATGTTATATACACTAAGTCAATTTTTTTTTTATCACTAGGAGAGGAAATACATAACATTAAGAAATTCAGTACTTAAATAATTAAAATAGAGTAAGAATGCTCTAATTCAAGTAAGGCTTTGGAAAAATGAATTTTAGCTAGCAGGTTAAGAGCTAAAAAATAATATTCCAGATGAAGGAAACCACATATGAAAAGCTATGTAAGTAGCTTAGAGCATGATGCATTTTGAAATTACAAATTGACTCCTAATGTTTCCTGCCTTTTTCGATGTACAACAGATAGTCTACCCCAATTTTAAATTCTGGGAGGTCTAAAACCTTCTAAAAGATGTCAGTGAGTTTCTTGGGCCAGTAGGTAGAAATTTAATGTTTAACAGTTAATTCTGGCTTTAAATTCCTACTTTCTGATTTTCTGGATTATGTCAATTTTACATCAATTCAAGTAGACACTGTCCCCAGTTTCCTCTAAAGAAAAACAAACAAACAAAAAACCCAGTTTTTAAATATACAAGTGATAACCTACTCAGTTAATCTTCTAGATAATTTGGGAAAGGATGCAGACAGTCTACATCAAAGGTAGACAAACAATTTGAAGCTGAATAATACATACTCTTATCTGTTAAATCCTTTGTTCAATCCGTTGCTTAAATTTTTCCCCGTCTTTACTATACACCATCTTTTCTTTCTTTCTTTTCTTCCTTCCACCAACCCTTCTCTCATGAATGGCCTTAAAAACACTATGGTTCCTAGATATGTTTTGCATAGAAATTCATCTTATTCTATCCTACCACCTCACTGATCTATTTCTTATTGGCAACATTAGATTAAATAGGATTTTCTTTTATTTTTCTCAAAAAGTAAACTGATTCATTAATTCATACAGTCATTTCTATTACTGGTTTAATGCCATATGTCCTCTCATCCTAATACCTATAGGGTGATTCAGTGAAACAAAGAGCAGGGAGAAGCAGGATTGTACGTAAACTTAACCTTCATGACTAGGTTAAATTATGAACAACCAAGAACTAGAAAAAGAAAAATAAAGAATTTCCTTACTTTATTTTTGACTTGAAAAATCTATTATATTTCTCACTTTTAATAGGAATTGCATTTCCTGGGTTTTAATCAGATTTACCTGATCCTGTGCAGTCTGCCTTTTGCTGATTTTCATTCTGTCCCTTTCATGGCATCTCCTCTGTTTTCCAGTTTTCTGCTTTGGGTTCATTTCATTATTATTCCACATTTATATGCTTCCTTTCAGTGAAGACATGGATTAGACTTGCCATTCTTATGCAGATGATGCTCAGATGTATTTGAAGATTAGTCCTAATTGTTACTCCACTTCTGACACTTTATCAGCTTTTCATGAAGACATAGGGACTGGGATGTCCAATTAAATATTATTAAATGGAACTACTTATTGATAGTTCCACACACTGATTTAAGTAGGTTTTATCAGTCACCTTCAGATGTGGGGAGGGGGGTTAGAAGGATAAGGGGGCAGGAGGGAGATGTTTATGACCAAGAGTCCACAGTCTGAGAATTGAGATTGATTCAGAGCTGTTTATCTGAAGCTTAACAACAGGTTTTTGATGTTTAGGTAAATCAGCATTTTTTTTTCTAGCTATATATATTGTATACTGTATTAAACAAAGAAAAATTAAAAACAAAATGAAATTCTGGTGTATTAAAAGTGTTATAACCATATTTCAGGTCACTACTTAAATTTCACGTTTGTGTTTAGATTGTTACAAAGTAAACATCCATGTAGGAATTCCCTTCATAATAAAACAACTCTGTACATGATTTTCTAAACTATTAAGGGGTTTTCTTCCCAGAAAGAAAGTGCAAGAGAAGGATAAAATGTAGCTGAACAGAGTCCTTCAAAACATATGCCAAATATTGTGCAGAAAGACTAAAATTCTGACACGCAACCCAGAAATCTGTACTTATTTAATGGAGTTCTATTTTCTGTGTGAAAACTCCACAATACCTATTTATGCCCATTAAGAGAACAGATTCTCTTCTGGTGGTGTTCTTCTCACTTGTCTTATTTTCCTTTGTCCACTTTGATAATAGATTTCTACCATGCTTCATCCATTTCATTACAGCAAATCTTTTATGCTGTCAGTTGAAAATTAATTCCCAAGCTTGTTTCATTTTCTGGGCATTTTTTCCTACCTAGATAACCGATTCCTTCATTGGAAATATTTTATTTTAATGTATAAAGTATTTTTGTAACAACTTTGGAAATATTTGTTTAAGTTAATATAGCTCAAACTAGACCTCCTATAATTCTATCTTAGAAACTACTTAATTTCCTGAGCCATTTTATTTTCTCAAAGTCAATTTTTCATCAGTGCATTGTTTTGTACTCAAGAACCCATACATCTGCCAACATGGGATGATTTTTTTTTTTCCTAGAATGTCCCTAAATCATTTCATTTCAACCATCTCTAATAGTGGTCACATGTTAATTTTAAAAAGGTAATGTCTTATGAAGTGTTACTGGGGAAATGGGCACCTTGTTATTTTGTACAAATTCACCTTGATTTGATCAGAATGAATTTGTTCTTTATAAGGTTTCTACAAGACCCATTGAAGAAAGGCTCCTAAATTACCAAAGGAGGAAAACACAACTTAGAAATAAAACAAGTATTTTTCTATCACACTTCCTAAGAATAGCCTTCCCTGATCTTTTATCTACTTCCATAGCATTTCTTGATCTATTACCCCCATAGCATTTTATAAATCCAACTTATTTATGGGTGATTTGTACTTATCATTTATAAGTGTTTTTTTTTCTTTATTTTCAAAATAGTTTCCTAGTCTAACACACATTTACAAAGATTCTTCATCACCATGTAGAGATCACTTATTTGATACTCCATGAGAGCTGTGAAAAAGAACTTGGATATCTGTTCCTTTAGTAAACATCCCTGCATTTTGAAAGCCACTGCACCAGGAATTAACAAACAAAGATGAAAAACAAGGCCTTGTCCACAAAAGATTATAAGTGTGTATACATCTTGAAAAACAAAGCATGCTAGAGAATTGCCAAGTAGTGTCACTCAAAGAAGCAGTATGTCCTATCAGAAAGCTGATTCTACTAACTTCAAACCCATCATTGATTGCTATAAATTTTTTATTGCTATGAAATTCTTAAAATGTTTATAACTGTACTTTCTATCAGATCACTAGCATTTAACCACCTTTATACATGTGTTCAAATAAATGTCCTGTGAAGACTACAGTCCATTATAGAACCCTGAATGGAGGAATTAGGAATATTTCTTAGAAAAAGAAGTGACACAACAGCTTGGCTTTGTTTAAATGAATAGAATTTCTGCAGGGGATGTAAGAAGGAATAACATCTTAGACTTGGAAAACATCACAGAAATAAGTGGAAAATTATAAAGGGTATGATACATTCAGAGAAGAATTCTTTTCTGGCACAAGTTGAATGTCTACTGTATAAAATGTACTGGAAAAGAAATCTAGGTCCTCACAGAAACAATTTTATATTTTATATTAGACAGTTTGTAATTTATTCTATAGGAGTCAGAGATGAAGTTTTTAAATGAAGTTAAGTAAAATAATCAAATCTGTCTTTTAGAAAGATAAATATAGTAGCACAAAGGAGGATGAGACACAGAGAAAAATGAGTATAGGGGAGGAGTTAAGTAGCTATTTTTAGTTCAAGAAAAGATGGTGATGAAGTACTGGGTATTGCGAAGAGAAGAAAAGAAGGAAAATGGAATGTTTCAGATGAGAAATACGTAGGTCTTGAGGAGTGCTTTTATGTCTGTATGGAAGGGAAGTGGATGGATGAGTTAAGAGAAGTTTAATTAAAAGCTCCTTTAAAGCGTTTCATAGAATGTATAGCAAACAGAGAGACAATTCCTCCGGAAATAGGAGATAGAAAAATTGGTGATGTAAATTTGAGAGCTATCAGCACAGAAATGACTGTCGTAGTCATAGAAGTGAGTTAGATTAACTATTCAGAGAGACCACTGAACAAAGAAAAATAAGCCATGTAATCAATTTATAATTCTGCTACATATGGGTCAAATGCAAAAACAAGCCAACCAACCAACCACAGGGTCTGGAGCATAACAATTTAAAACAATTAGGTAAAAATCAAGGGAGTTCAGGACTGTGTAAAGGAAGGCAGATAACTTCAAATAAAGCTTATCAATACTTTCCATTACTGCTAAGAGATCAAGTATGTGGAAAAAATGAAGAGATACTATTAGATTTAGCAATCAGGAGGTCATTTCTGGCCTTGAGAAAGCAATTCAATACCCAAATGAGAGAAGTCAGCAGTAATACTTTCAAAAAGTGAATGGGAGAGAAGATGAAGTAGTGCATAAAGAAGATTCATACGATGTTGTAAAGCAATGATCTCACTTATATGTGGAATCTAAAAAAGACAACATTATAGCAACAGAGAGTAGAATTGTAGTTGCCAAAGTCAGGACCACGGATGGTGGGAGAAACAGGGAGATGTTGGGTAAAGGGAACAAATTTCAAGTTATAAGATGAATAACTTTGTGGATGTAATATATAGTATAATGACTATAGTTAATAATACTGTGTCATATACTTGAAAGTTGCTTAGAGAGATCTGAAATGTTAACGCCCCCACATAAACACAAAGTAATTTTGTGAAATGATGGAGGTAACTAACCTTATTGTAATCATTTTACTGTGTATCAAATCATCATGTTATATATCTTAAACTTACACAATGTTATACATCCATTATATCTCAATAAAGCTGGGAAAAAAGAGCCAATTATTAAATATTCAGAAATTTTGTCAGGCCTTGATAACCTGTGGTATGTTAAAATCAGCCAAGGTAGGACTATTTATACCATGGAAATGGAAAAAAAAAAAAAAAAGGAAAAAAGGAGTGAATGAAGGGGAAGAAAATGCTGTAGTGAGCATAGAAGACTTACGGGAAGATAGGTAGTATATTGAAAAAGAAAAATTGGTAACTAATGTTAAAGGAAGACAAATACCATTTGTTATTTTTTCCTTATTACAAAATAACAGTTTTATTACTTAAAATATAAAAATCAGACACAAATAAGAGAAAATTAAAAGTAACCATTTAATACTAAATGACTTAACCACAAGGTATAACCCTCAAGTTGAAGTAAAGTTGTCTGGAGGAGATTTATGCCAAAATATAAGCTAATGGGGGAGAAAAGAACCTAGTAAAGAAAACTATATAAAGAAAGCTATATTTAACATACTAGAGAGACACATGCTTAGTGATGGGAAAGTAAGAGATGAAAGAATGTGAGCTCTAATCCTGCCTCTGCTATACTAGCTGAGTGATCTTGGGCAAATCAAGCAAACTTTGGGGACCTCTAAATTGATATTCAAAGTGATGATAATAACTGATATAGGAAAGATGTTAGGGTTTGCAGCTGATGGCCAAGAAAGAATTCTTGGTCTTTGATGCAAAAAAGTGCTTTTATTAAAGGACAGGGACAGGACACAAAGAGCAGCACTGGGGTCATGAGGAGTGGCCCATTATATACTTTCAAGCTGGGAGGGGGTTAGGGATAGCTTTAGTCTCTAAGGAATTTGGAAGCAAGGTTTCCCAGACCTTGAGGGGGCCAGCTATTGTTGGGAAAAGGTTATTTATTACTAATAAAACCTGAGTCATGAGACCCTTCAGATATATATCTGTGGGTCATATGCTTGAGGGATGATTGCCAACATGTATCTTGGGGGGTAGAGATAAAGGAAATTTCCAAAGGAATTTTTTTTTAAAGATTTTATTTATTTATTCATGAGAGACAGAGAGAGAGAGGCAGAGGGAGAAGCAGGCTCCCAAGGAGCAGGGAGCCCGATGTGGGACTCGATCCCAGGACCCTGGGATCATGACCTGAGCCGAAGGCAGACGCTTAACCATCTGAGCCACCCAGGTGCCCCCAAAGGAATTTTTATATGTCAAAGTACATTCACAGGATCCTGGGGTTGGGCTAAGATTGCCTTTTGCCCTTAGCAAAGTATTACCATCAAGGCAGCTGAGCTCCTAGAGGAATGTCATTCTGCCTGTTTCAAGGACTTCTCAATGGACTGTAAGTAGTAAGAAAATTTAATTTTTCTTTTGCCTTTGTTGCCCACATCAATAATTATGTAAAGTCTTAAGTGCATTGAAAATATATGTACATCAAAAAAAAATATATGTACATCATATATGTACGATGAACTGTTACTGATGAGTTGGAAAAGGATGACATGTACAAGATTTTAATGGAATGAGGCAAAGAAATGCAAATCAAAACTAATGCCAAGAAACCTTGGTGACCGAGAAGGAAGAGAAGACACAGATGCAGTGTGGCCATTCTTTCTTCTTAAGCAGAAGGATTGGAAAAACTGAAGAAATATTGCAATATTAAAATTTGTGGGAATTTATTAAAATTACTTCAGTGCAGCTCTTTTTGTAGTCTGAATGGTCTAATTCACAGTTGTAAGAACAGTAGAAGTAGTTTTCATATTGATGTCTCAGTCTCATATCCTAGGATACTTAATAAATAGGGTTGAAAATACTATCTGGGGTTGCTTGTATGGCTCAGTCAGTTAAGCAACTGCCATTGGCTCAGGTAAGGATCCCAGGGTCCTGGGATTGAGTCCCGCATCGGGCTCCTTGCTCAGCGGGGAGTCTGCTGCTCTTGTGTGCATTCTCTCTCTCTGATAAATGAATGAATGAATGAATGAATGAATGAATGAATAAATAAATAAATAAATAAATAAAATTTAAAAAATAAAGAAAATGCTATCTGGATTGCTTAACCCATGGCTTTGTTTCTTTCTCTTTGTGGATTTTTGTTAACACAGTATTGCATAACTAGACCTCTCTCTAATTAAACTCATCTATTTACAGTTAGAGGATAATTTATAATGCCTCACACTGTTATTCATAACTAATTTTCGATTAATGTTGAAAATATTGAGCTTGTGAACTTTAGGGTATAAAAAATACTCTCACTTTGATAAGTGGCAGAATGCCCTAATACACATTTCGCTGCGGTTATAATTGTGCAATTTTGAATTTAAAGTCTGTTTGCAAAATACTTTATTGCTAAGATTTTGCATGCGTTATAGGCTCACTTTTAAAATGCAATTTCTCTTTTAGTGAAGACGTGTGGCTCTAATCTTCAAGGACCAAGTGGCACCTTTACATCTCCCAACTTCCCATTCCAGTATGACAGCAATGCACAATGCGTCTGGGTCATCACAGCAGTGAATACAAATAAGGTAAGGGAAAACCCTCTGTGGTAGAAAAGCATAATCATAAAGACAAATGCAAAGAGATCATGAGGAAAGTGCAGTAAAGGAAATTCATAACTAAAGTATGATTTCTGCAGTATTTTCTACTTATGCCTTATCTGAACATAAACCTATATGAGAATTTTGGTAAAAGTAAATTTTAAATAATACAGTTCTACTCCCAGTTACTAACATAAATAACAACACATTCAAATTATAAATGAATATTTTCTGAGATAGATTTTTGAAGGTTGTAAGTACGTATTTCTTTTTTTGTTTTGTTTTTTTAAAGAAGCCACGAATCATGGCTTTTCAATTCGTATCTTTTCTGCTTGACCTATCATTCAGATATATCATGTTTTGGTACATGGCTGACTTTTCTTTCAATGTTTTGCTATTACCATAGATCATACAGTTATTCCTTATAAAAAGTTGGTTTTAATGTGGTTGGTACTAATAGAGGATTCATACTATGGATATTTCGAAAGGTTAGATTGTCTTTCTGTTTACTAAAAATGAGTAATACATCTAAACATGCATATGTCACAATACTTCAGATAAAATTATTATGCTGAACGAGTGTAGGAACAGCTGAAAACAGTGAGTTTTCCTGTCTTCTCTCTCTCCCTCTCCTTGTAAGAATACAGAGAGGAGCTAAATAGGCAGAATCAAAATTCCTCTCAGATCATATGATATCTTTTCTGGGTTAGATTAAATAAAGTTTCATAGTAGAGCCCATAAAACTGGTTTAGATTGTAGTTCAAATACTGATTTAGAATTTACTGATACCTTTGATCAAGTCATTTAACCTCCTGGTAATTCTTTTTCTTTATCTATAAAAATGTGGGTAATAAGAGTATGCATTTCATAGTGAGCTGTGAGGAATAAATGAGGTAATAAATACAGAGTGCTTAATATAGTAAGGACTTAAAACACATTAACTCATTGTTATTAGATAAAGTATGTACTATCTGCAAGAATGTTTTAGGTTTTATGTTCATAAAATCTAATCCTGAGGACAGCAGTATGGTTTTAAAAATCAATCCATGGGTCAGTGACATTTATCTCATAGAAAAGCCCTGATTTATGAATCAGAAGAGCTAGATCAGAAGCTTATGTTGTCCCAAACCATCTGTGTAAACTTGGGAAAAATCACTATATTTAAACTTTCAACTACATAAAGGAAATAATTTTACTCACCCAACCTGTGTGATCAGTTCAATTCACCAAATATTTATTTGTCAGATATCTTTTCTGTGCAAATTATGGGTTGTTGAGAAAATTTTTAAAAATCATGAAGTACTTGGGACGCCTGAGTGGCTCAGTCAGTTGGGCGTCTGCCTTCAGCTTAGGTCATGGTCCCAGAGTCCTGGGATCGAATCCTGCATTGGGCTCCTTGCTCAGTGGGGAGCCTGCTACTCCCCCTGCTTATGTGCTTTCTCTCTCTCACTCATTCTGACAAATGAATAGAATCTTTAAAAAAATAAATTAAAAAATAAAAAATCATGAAGTACTTGAAAAATCAAGTAACACTTATTGAACACTTAGCAACATGACAGATACTATTGACAGTACTTTTTATGAATTATTTAACTTTCATAAGACTCCCCCTGTGAAGTAGGTACTTTTATTGTCTGCACTTAACACAGAGGCTGAATAACTTGTCTAAGATCCCGTAGCCAGCAAAGGTCAGAACTGTGTATTTCATAAGATATGTGTTATTTACAAGGATACATCTCACAGGAAGGTGTAAGTATCTTATACCAAGATAAGCATGAAGTAAACTCCTTATAAAGTGTGGAACAAACACATTGTATTAGTCTTGCATTGAGATAGAAATCTTTTTGTGTCATGATAATTACCTGTAATTGTCATCAAAATGTGGTAATTATCTTCTGTTCTATAAGATGTCTGCTTTGCTAAGTTTAATTCATTCTCACTTACTGAGATATCTGAAGTTTCACAGAGGTTGTCACATCTCTCCTTGTTTATCTTACCCAATCTGCCAAACTTTTATCTCTTTTTTTTCTCCTTAAAAAAATCCAATTCATTTTCTAAGGAGGACATAATTACTTTCTCTTCTTTGCTCTTTTTATCAAGTAGCTGACTGAGGACATTAATTTTTGATCTGTTGGTTTACCTCTATTTTAAGATATCCTTATAGAAATTGGTTTTCAAGCATTTTTAACCATGACCCACAGTTAGAATTGTATTTTACACCGTGGCCCAATTCACTCACATACATATACACAGTGCCACAAAATAACATTTTCCCTTAATATATGAATACACTTCTCTGTTTTTTATTCTAATCTACTGTGATCTATTTGTTTTTAAAATATTGATCATGCCTCACTAAATGGATTTTGTGTTGCACTAACAGGTTATAACATAGTTTGAAAAATCCTGTTTTGCTTCTACAGATTCCTAGATCGAACTCCACCTGGATGGCTCAGTCAGTTAAGCGTCTGCCTTCCACTCAGGTCATGATCCTGGGGTTCTGGGATCAGCCCTGTGTAGGGCTCCCTGCTCAGTGGGGAGCCTGCTTCACCCTCTCGTCCTGCTGCTCCCCCTGCTTGTGCTCTCTCCCTCAAATAAATAAATAAAATCTTAAAAAAAAAAAAGAACTCATTTTGGAAGGCAGTTCCTGACATGAACCATAGGCACACAGCTTTCCTAGTCGGTATAAACCTCAATTAACCAAGATGCTTAACCTCAATATCTATAATTTTCTTCAAATATCATTGTTCAAATTTTTCTTTATGTTTGATAATTTTATTTTAATTTCTTTAAAGATTTTATTTATTTATTTTTGAGAGAGAGAGAGAATGAGCATGAGTGGCAGAGGGAGAGGGAGAAGCAGGACTGGATCCCAGGGCCCCGGGATCATGACCTGGGCTGAAGGCAGAGCCACCCAGACACCCTGTGTTTGATAATTTTAAAAGCAATCATGGTGTTCTAAATGTCCAAAACACATATATGACTGGTGGAAAAAACTCTGAGATTTGGAACTGGATGGAACTGGCTTCAGATCCGGGCTATCCCTTTTACTAGTAACACAGTTGTAGGTAGGCGTGATCTTTGAATCCTCTGAACTAGCTTTTCTTTTGCATCTATTAGAGATAATAATATCGTATCATAAAGTTGTTTTACTGACTAGATAAGGAACTATAAAATGTCTGATTCAAAGTAGAATCATTTTAAATGACATTATTGGCAAATGTTGCTATCTCATTAAGAAACATGCTTTTCTTCAGTTATTTGTTAGATTTAACTTATGTATTGATGCAGAATAAAGCATCCATATATACTATTGTCTTCCATCTTTGATTATGTGGTTGATTAATTTACAGGTGACTAAACATTGAATTATAGTCATTTTTTTTAGTTTACAAGCATTGCCATTAAACTTACTAGAAATAAAATATAATGACTGAGCATTACAGTCTTAAAGTAATGTATGTTTTCACAGTCACTTTATACCCTTGCACAAGCTTCTGGAAGGGAATAATTCCGTTAACTTTAGAATGTCAATGATGAACATAATTGAGGGCTTCTTCACAACAGTAAGTTAAAATATTAGAACAAATACTTTAAATTAGCCTGGTCATTGAATTAATTGTTCTTCTGCATTACGATACGCATTTAACATGAGCTCCAAATGTGAAGTAAATACTCTTCTGCCTTGAATTTTCCCTTAATTTTTATGATCTTCCTTGATTTAAGTGGTCTAGTGCATTTGTCTTCAATCTGATGTCTGTGTGTTCTGGGGTACACAAACAGTTCCCAGGGTGTACATGGGAGGGAGAGGAGAGAACTGGACACCCTTTTCAGGTATTCCTCTTTCTAGCACTCTCCTGCTTGAAGACCAACTTCTATCTGTTTATTCTCTTTTATCCCTTTCCTTCTTGTGACTGTCTTCCATAGTTTCAAAAGAAAGTCATATATTACCTTCCCAGCTGAAATGTTAACATTTTACATTATTCGAGTGTAAATAAAATTCCAGAGATCCAGACTAGAAAATTCTACGTGCACATAGTTCCTGAGGGGAGAGTTTGAGAACAAAGAACAAAGCAAAAAAAAAATCACGAAGAAATATTTGAAGGAGGCATTACCTTATTTCATCTAAACAACAAACTTACAGAAAGTTCCATCTCTTGATCGCTTTATGTATGTATGCATGTATTTACCTATCTATCATCCGTCCATCCACCTATCTTTTGATCTATCTATATCTCTGTCTATCCTAGAACTAGAATTTACAGTACATAGAATTATAGAGTAATTTGAATTGAAACACAAAGTCTGACTTTTTGAACACCTAGAATTTCTTTTTTTTTTTTTAAAGATTTTATTTATTTATTTGACAGATAGAGAGAGAGAGCACAAGTAGGCAGAGTGGCAGGCAGAGGGAGAGGGAGAAGCAGGCTCTCTGCTGAGCAGGGAGCTGGGCATGGGACTAGATCCCAGGATCCTGGGATCCTTATCTGAGCCAAAGTCAGCTGCTTAACCAACTGAGCCACCCAGGTACCCCGAACACATAGAATTTCTAATTTGTCTGATTGACTTTACAGTTTTAGCATTTATAATATATAGTTGACATTTTCTAGAAATAAAGTGGACTACTGTTTCAAGCCTTTAGGGAAACTATATTTAAATTATTTGTAAAATTACAGTATAGAACTTGCATCCTTAGCAGCTACTCACACTTAGAAACAAACAAACAAAAAAAGATGTCTATTTAAAACTGTAGGAGAAGGGGCGCCTGGGTGGCTCAGTTGTTAAGTGTCTGCTTTCGCTCAGGTCATGATCCCAGGGCCCTGGGATGGAGCCCGCTTCTCCCCCTCCCACTCCCTGTGCTTGTGTTCCCTCTCTTGCTGTGTCTCTCTCTGTCAAATATATAAATAAAATCTTTACAAAAAATTAAAAAATTAAAAAAAACTGTAGGAGAAAATATTTGTTAAAATGCTTTGACCTATGTCTACAAAATTGTTTGAAGGCTGTCTAGACCAGCATTATCCAATAGAAATATGTGAGTCACATATAGAATTTTAAATTTTCTAGTGGCTTCATTTTTTAAAGATGAAATTAATTTTAATGTTATATTTTATTTAACCAGAATAAAATTATTAATGAAATAATTTACTTTTTTTTTTCATTTTAAATCTTTGAAATCCAGAATGTATTTAACACTTAAAAGACATCTCAATTGAGATGAGCCACATTTCTAGTACTCGATAGTGACACGTTGCTGGTGGGGCTACCATATCATACGGGGAAAATATCGACAATCACCACAGAGAGTTTGATTCTCTGCTTTAGGGAATATGAGTGGTGACGACGGTTAGTGATTAGTCTTAGGGAGAATAAATATCCCATTGCAAGGGAATTGCTTCAAGTGAAGTTTTTGTAGGGACTTCAAGGGAAAGGAAAAAGGGATGCTCCCATTGGCAACCTGGGATTTAGCTTTTCCTTCCTTCTGTGAACTACCCCATAACTTTATTTAGTTATATTTTTTTTAATTTTTTACTTAAGTTTGCCAAAATAGTTTTCTATTATTTGTCACTAAGGAACCGTGAGGCAGGGGGCTAATGATACAGTCATCATTTTTATTGTCTCTTGACCTAGTATAAAGAATCTATTGAAATATTTAGCTCTCCTGTTTGCTCTCTAATACATTTTCCCATATCCTGGAAATTGGTTATATGCTTATTTCCTCTATCTTTGGGATAAGAGGGGTCTAGCTCTTGAAAACATATGGCAATGTTGGATACCTTTACTCTAATTTCTTGGATTTCTAATAGTCTTTTGAGAAGTGGGTCTTCTAATGTAAACATAAATTAATAGTAATGTCAAAATAATTTTTTTTTTAATTGAATAGTTCTTCAGTATAATGTGCAGAACTGAGATAAAAATGTTGTAGAATAGAATTCTTTCTGGCTTTTTGACCAGGTCTTTTTCTAATTTTAAAGGGATGCACTTTTGGGGTGCCTGGGTGGCTCAGTTGGTTAAGCGACTGCCTTCAGCTCAGGTCATGATCCTGGAGTCCCGGGATCGAGTCCCGCATCGGGCTCCCTGCTCAGCAGGGAGTCTGCTTCTCCCTCTGACCCTCCCCACTCTCATGCTCTCTCTATCTCATTCCCTCTCTCAAATAAATAAATAAAATATTTTAAAAAAATAAATAAAAATTAAAAAAATAAAAATAAAGTGATGCACTTTTATCCACACTGGATAACTGTTTGTAAGAATAATACTGATGTCGGGGCGCCTGGGTGGCTCAGTTGGTTAAGCGACTGCCTTCGGCTC